>NC_079421.1:17264055-17339055 GCF_026213295.1 Gadus chalcogrammus | reverse complement strand
GAGTTGGAGGATAAGGCCTGAATGTCTCACTGGTTGGGGCGTTTGTTTTAGCCCCTCTTCTTCCTCAAAGCTCAGCATCAGTGGAAAATTCCGCTGTGGAATGTTTGGAATTCCGATTTGGATCCATTCTCGAGTGTTCAGGATGAGGTGCTCTGGTTTGAAGTGAGAATATTCCGGATGGTAACAATGTATGAATGAGGCCAAATACCCTTGAAAAGCAGCTGGCCATTTGAGTATTGAAGTTAGGATTTCAGGGCACCAGTCTATCTATCTTGATGAGAGTCCTAATCCAGCAGCCAGACACTTTAAGGTGGCTGCAATAGCAGTCAGTAAACTCAGCAGATGAGCATGTGTTTCCCTCTATACCACATGTATTACCTCCAACTGTCTTGCCCAGGGTAATAGTGCAATATCAGTACAACGACAAACAAATTAACCCAAGCTAAACTAAACTAATCCAAATGATACAATTTCTTTGGTTGTTTATTTTGTGTTATTTTAAACAATAAATATATATTATACCACTTCCTGTGAGTTTCGACACATTGTAAGAGGTTTGATACTATGGCCTTCACAAACCATCCCCAGAAAGGTGTGAATGGGAGATATCTTGTATGCTCTATGTGTGTGTGTGCGTGTGCGTGTGCGTGTGTGTGTGTTTTTCCTACCAAGAAGTGCATGGAACAGCTGGCTTCCAAAGATGGCAGAAACTTTCCCCACGCTGGCGTTCAACGCCTGCTCCTGTGGACTGGTCAGGTTGGCCTGATACTGCCGTAGCAGGTCCACTGCCCGCTCGGTGTCTGCCACATAACAACACACACAAATTGCTATTTTTCTAGAGAATAGCGAAACATTTATATGGCAGTATATTCTGCCATTCATCATTGAACAATTAAAAAATAACGTGGTTTTGCATCGGATAATAGTTGGCGTTAAAGACTGTTGGTATGGACTGTTGAAGTCCATACATGTTTTGATCGAGCTGGGTAAAAGTAATAACCGGACTAACGGGAATAACGGAACTGTCCCTATCAATCACAAGGCTGGGAAAAGTTGCTGATACCGAAAGTCATGAAGAAGATACACTTCCTGTTCTCCCTTGGGACTTAAAAGTTAGCATGTTCTACAAGTTTGTAACAAGATGTAAACGAATGTTAACGGTGCGACCTAAGTTAGAAAGTCATAAATCCAAATGAGATGCAAAAGCCACAATTTAACCTGTACACAGCGACTTACCACATTTATGAACCATCCCGCGAAACGAGGGGTAGAAGTCTTTGCCCCACAACCTGATTTATACAACTTAAGATAAATGTCATGCGGTTTGTAAAAAAAGAAAAAAGAACCAACTTAATATAGATTGCCAGCAAAATGCCCCTAGTTCTCTCCTAAACATAAAGTTGATGCTTTTCGTTAATCCTGATTATAGCGTTATAGACAGCCCCACCGTTGTTGAAGCAGTGCAACGGCGGTCCGCATCTGCGTCCCTCCACAACCCCTAGACAAGATACGGTTAACGGGTACACAATATTCTCCACTTTCCTAAAGTTCGGTCAAAAGGCTGTCCTCACTGCGTCTCCGCCCCTCTCAAACGCAGTTTGGACCACCCTTGGGAATCATCAACAGACTAGAAGCCTCGTTCATTCCTTTCATTATTTATTATCGATGGAGATGTATATAGCTATTATCAAATAAAATAATATATAGTAGACTGGCTTCGTTAATTGAATGTCGCATTAAAAAAAACTTGGCGCGTCAGCAAGTAGGCTACCATTTTTTCTGACTGGGAAAGTCTGCCACCTTGTGGTCATAAAGTGAGCACTCCTATATAATGAAAAAGTTTAAAAAAGGCATCAACAACTGGACATTCTATGTTCTCAATTTAAATTGAATTTACATGATTTAGAAAAGTGGATTCATTCTCACATCTCTTTACCTCTCTTCACGAAACACTTACAAAAATACCAAGGTCATGTAAAACTGTATAAATGTGATGAAGATTTAAACAATATCAATATAATTATTTTACAGATTTATAAAACATTTAGTAGAAACCTCAAAAAACGGAGAACCAGACAACCCCAAAAGTTACAGCACATGAACTTATGTTATCAACAAATCGTAAACATTCCAGTGTAGCTTTAAGAAGAAAAAATAGTGAAGATAACAAATGTTACTTTTCTAAATAGAAAACATGCAGCAGTCGTAAGGAAAACAGTGAATTTAAAGGGGACGTTTCATGTCAATAATTAATTAATATCTTGAGTGCAATGGGCCCAGCCTTTATTGCTTCAAACTGTATTAATTTAAGTTAAATGTACAGTGATGGTATAATTTGAACCAAGAGCCATTCTGCTTGATCCAGGACCATACCGTTCTGCTGGGCAAGGAGGGGACAGACGCTTGCTCTTTCACTTTTGAGGTAAACTCTAGGGCAAGAAGGGATTTAGTTCGTGTCCGTTCGAGACAGTCACCCTGTTTTTCTTCTTTCTTTGCACTGTTGGCAGAGATCAGGTGTTACTCACAACACAAAAATGGGTTTCGGTCTAAACACATTTGGCAACATTTTTGAAATGCCAGTATTTGTAGGATAGATAAAAACGCAGTGTAAGACAACATGTATATTAGTGTTTGGCAAAGCTGTTTTTTTCAGTGTACTAAATCAATGGAACCAGTTCATGTGAAAGATTTGAAAGTCTGAGCGCTCACTAATCCCAAGCCTCACTTTTCCCAACTCCTACTGGCCACGCAATGGCCAGTAGGAGGGGTGACCTGCTATGTGGTGCAATCACTCAACACATTGGAAGTGTGACCAACAATGGATAAGTGGGAGTCATTGTCTGGAACAAGGACCTTAATTAGTGATTAAAAATAACACCACAGATAGTTCCTGACCCCTTATCTAGAGCAGATAGTAGGCCTATATGAGTCATTTTTTACCGCTGATTGTCAGTTTCGATTTGGCTTCTGGCAATCTCATCTGGTTTCGATTACTTTAACCAGACCAATCTCTATTTAAGGATATGTGACAGCTCGACCATGTAAGTAAGTAAGGCAGATATCTTATCTTCCTCATATATCAGATTACACAATGGAGTACATGGTATAGTACACAGCTCATACAACTCTCACCCAGCAAACTTTTGTAAATGAGCCCAGACATTATCAGCAACGACAGCAGGTCCACTGTAATCCATATTGCTGTATACTGTGTGGGTCCCTAGAATAAGGAAACATTTACATTTATTACACTTGTTTTAGATTGATCTACAGATAGTTTTTCGTAGAAGTTTAGTAATTGTATTAGAAGTGATAATTCATAGTATTCTGCACATTGACTGTGTGTCTGTGTGTGTGCGTGCGTACATGTGTGTTTGGGCGTGTTTGCCTGTGATTCCGTCTATATGTCCGTGTGCATGTGCGTGCGTGCGTGCGTGCGCGCGCGTGTGTGTGTGTGTGTGTGTGTGTCGTGTGATTTTGCATTCCTGGGGCAGACAGGCATGCAAGTGCGTTTCTGCATGAACGCAGGAGTATTTCTATGTTTTAATCATATGTTCTTCCACTATTTAATGAACAGCTGCAGACAGCAGTCTTCAAAGGAGGCAGAGCTCACCAAGGTCCAGTCCGGCTGCGTCATTTTTTGGAATCGGTGGCAGGAGTTGGTGGTGACGGAACTGACCCCCGTGCACCACAGCAGAGAGAAGAGCCAGCTCTCATTCACCACCCATAGGTTCACAGTTATGTTCTCCTCATCTAGTTTCCTGGGGAAAAACACACACACACACACATAATAGTCTACATTCCATGGTATCAGTAAAAATGCATTGTCATCAGTTTCAAGATGACTTAAGAAACAGCATATGCTTTCGACATGGATAATAAACATTCCACTCTCATTAATCATTGCATCTACACTAGCACGTGGGATGTCGGTACAGGGTTCATTGTTAAACGAATAAATCAGGTTCTCGACTATATCTGCAGGTTTCAGCAAGTCAAATTTAAGACTTTTTAAGACCTTTTTAATACCACCTTGAATGAAATTTAAGACCTAAAACACGCGATGGTGGGGGTTGGCGACAGACGCGAGCCAACTTCGGAAACGGACGTCTTCCAGCCAACTGTCCTTGAATTTGCACCTACCCATTGTCGCAGACTAGCTAGCACGCACGCAGATAATCATTTATATATGCAGCTAGCAAGAAAGAAGCCTGAAATGTCCAACGAGAAAAATAAATTAATAATTAGTCCTTCCACGACAAATTTAAGTCCTTGAGTCACAGTATTTAAGAACACCATGTGACATTAAATTTAGAAACATGAATTTAAGACTTTATAAGACTTTTAAGGATGCGCGGACACCCTGTATATTAAGTCTGCTATAACTCCCAGTCAAACTTAAACAGCCATGCCCCCTCTCCCGGTTTATACAACCATCTGAAATAACCGGGCCTTGTTTGAAATGCCGAATCCTTTAGCATCAAGAACCCAAAATGTCCACCTGGAAAGGTTTTTCTGTACCTTGAAAGTTTTGGGGGAAAAAAAGCTGACTTGACTGAAACACAAACCAATTCCGAAAGTGAATAACTCAAGAGTTGTCATAGTTGGTACACTTATAGAAAGCGCGCATAAGCAGTTTCCCAAAAAGAAAAAACTTCTTTGATGAAAGGGGGTGCTATAACTTCCAACAACAAACAAAAACGCTCAGCTCAATTATTCAATCAATCACAAGTCTGCTTCAAGGCAGCACAGGGACTCATTAGCCTCGCTTGTATTAGCATGTTATCATGCTCATGGACTATTGCGCACATGATGAGTTGACTCACACAAAGTTTCATTCAGAAAATGTACATGCGGCGACATGTCTAGTTGTTATTAATACACCACTATGACGCAGGGTCCACTAGCCCTAATACATTTAACAGTACTATCGGTTTCTGTTACCTGAGTTCATATGTGTTCAAGCTGTTGTACTTCAAATTCAGGGAAGTTCCTCCTTCCTTTTTCATATCAGAGATGTTGTTATAGTACTGTTTGAATCCCGGCGCACTCTTCTTTACGTCGCTTCGTTGTGTTGGTGGAAGCCAGAAGATCTATGAAAAAATACAGAAAATAAAATGCTTGAATTAAATTGAACAAAACATGCACTGTAAAAAAAAAACGAAACCGCTAGGGTTAACAATGACACTGACCAGACGGGGGTCGATCCCAGACATCAGGATGGTTTCAACAACTATGTTGGTGTCGTTGGTTCCGTTCTCGTTTTTGAGGTCAAACAGGATGGAAATGTTATTTTTCTGAGCCAGGTCAAGGAGCTGAACTAAGGAGGGAACGGTCTGATTGGTTGCCATCTCCTTCTCCTCAGGTGACAGCTGTGACACCGTGTAGAAAGGGTCTGTCTGGAAGCACGTCATAGTGTTTGATTGACCAATGTGCTGTGTATAACTCGGTCATTCTGTACAACGAAGTAGGCAAGGGTCATCTTTGTTTTCAAAAGAAAACACACAGTAATGATGATAAATACAACTTAAGGCAATGGTAGGAAAGGTAAAATGGTCTCTTCTAAACCTGTTTTGTAAAGGTATAGAAAGATTGAATTCTCATATTTACATACCTTAATAAAACGTCAGTGAACCATAACATGCACATTGGAATTGGTCCCATAGGACTTTCAGGCACCAAAAAGTAATCCCCATTTCATAAAGACACCCACACACTTGCATCACACACACACACACACACACACACACACACACACACACACACACACACACACACACACACACACACACACACACACACACACACACACACACACACACACACACACAATGTATGACCCCACCACTCGAAGAGTCCTCATTGACGAACTACAAGCACCTCAATGTCTTGATCACTTCATGTTTTATCCCCCTGCCCTGAATATGATTACAAATTCAGAGGCACTTATCAAGAGGAAACCAAATGTCAATGAAAGTGATGACAGCCTTTATTACCTTGAGGAACCAGTCACCGGCATTCAGGTCCTGGAGCTCCTCCAACGTTAGCTTGCCGCTCTTGTTGAAGTCCCGCCCAGCAAACTTGTGCTTCGCGTCTGTTGTCCGCAGAAAGAAGTCGTCATGGTCGTGCATGAGGAAGGGAACCCCATCTCCACTGGGGGAGGAAGTTAAGGTTAAACCAGGCAAATGTTATACAACATGTGTTGACCCCCCAATACACACACACACACACACACACTACCTGATCTGCACGTCTGTTTCGAAGGCTGTCACGTTGCATGCCACACTCCTCTCGAACGACATCATGGTGTTCTCAGGGGCCAGCTGAACACAACCAGACAAACGGACAGACAGAAAGAGAGAACATTAACACATATATCCAGAGTTGGTTCAGCAAAACAGTGTCAAGTTCTGAATATCTGTGGCCCAGAGAAAAAGTATGTAACAAAAGGCAGCTACACTGTAGTGTTCCCGTACATGCAGACTCTTTATCTCTATAAGGCTGAGCCAGGTAAAACACATTATGATGAGAGAGAGAGAGAGAGAGAGAGAGAGAGAGAGAGAGAGCCCACCATGGGTGCACCTCGGTGGCCAATGAGCTCAGGTTTGGGAGGGATGTCGTCAGACAGGCAGGGGGTATGACACCGGATAAGTAGGGGACTCAGGTACACAGCTATAACTATGATAGAAAACACCAGCGACAGAAGGATCTTGGATCCTAAAGGGAAAACAGGTCGGACAAATACATCAGCTTATCAGCCAACAGAGCAAATGGGACATTTCTACCCCCCAAAAATCCACAAGCAATCTACGTAAACATGAATCGTTAAACCCACAATCTAACGAAGTTACAATTCCACTACTTATTGTAAATGCTGACTTATATTAGTGTTAATACCTAATTAATTGACTATGGACTAATAAGCTGTGGTTGCCATTTTGAGTAATTGTCACTGTGAGTTTTTGTTATGTATTTGTTTGTCATTCTGAGTACTAATGAAGGATCAATGCCACTCACCTACTCTGCGAGCTTTGTGAACTCTCTGGATGACGAACCAGCTGAGAAGAGTCAGTGCTACCACAGCACCCATCTGCAAGAAGGGGCCTGTGGCCTACAGAGAACCCACCACACACACACAGACACACACATCAGATACACTGATGCAGGGGCGTGGCCAAAAGAGAACCCACAACACACACGATACAGCAGCGCACCACTGATATAAGGCTAGGTGTTGTCATGCCCGTATTGTCAACCTTAAATGGACTGTACCTGGAGTGAGACGGCGACCGTGGGCCATTCCCCTGGCCACCCATGGGTAAATGCAGCAACAGCCAAGGCCACAAATAGTACACCCATTAACAGAAAGACCTAGGAAAGACCGATACAAACATGTAATGTGGTAACAGGGATGAACACATCAGGTAACGTACGTGAGGAATTAGCAAAATAAATAGTGTGGGACGGTTTAGTTGAACTCAAAAACAGAAACATCTTCATTTGATCCCGAATGGGTGCATGGAGCTGTAAGCTGTGCTTGCTCCGTCATAACATGTGTCTGAATTAAAAGTGAGCTGCTTTCGATATGAGCATCAGATAAATGTCCTATTAGGAACATTCTCCTTGTTTCGTTGTTTTACAAACCTGGTGTACGCAGTGCAATTCAAGTGGTTCTTTCAAGGCAATTTGGAACAGTGCAAAGACCTGAAATCAATAAGGTAAGACATTATAAAACCTCCACCTGAGCCTGTTTCCTAAATCCACAATAGGAATGAATACTATGATTAATTACATGTATGCTTAAATGTACAGCTATTGTAGGAAGATACTGTGGAAGTGGTGGATTTCTGCTTTATATATATAACTGGGTATAAAATACACTTAAACAATCTTAATCACTGTTGCATTAATACAGGGCTTTCAGTAATAATTTCTTCCACACAAATGCTGACACAAGCTACATACACTCTCCATATTCTCCATTAGGTTTGATTTACCAGCAGCAGTGCGTAGTAGAAGGTCAACACAGCAAATATAATGATCGCCACCATGAACCAGTTCACCCACTTTTTCAGAATTGTGAAGCCCTTCCTGATAACAAAAACATTACAAGCTAGCGTTAGCCCTTCTGAGGGGTCAATTTGTTGGTGAATGCAAGTGTGTACATCTAACTATTTATGCGAGTGAGTGAGTGAGTGAGAAATTACCTACCAATTAACATCCTCTCTGTCATTGAATGTAACCATACAAACATACAGCCAACAAACAGCGAGCAGGCAGGCCAGGAAAACCAATGACAGCCAGCATCCCTCACGCTAGAAGAGAAAAAACTGGTTTGAGTGGTTATGAAACAATAGTAGGCTTATGCATGTTTACCTATTTTCTTTGTTACCATAATTCTGTTTGCTTGCGTGCGTGCACATGTCTGTGGGATTGATGCGAGGGTGTGGGCAGGTGTTTGAGTATATGTGGAGATGCATGTTGGCTGCAGATGTTAGCACATGCCTTTGGATCACTTCCAAAATATTTCAATACGTCTCTGTGAGCAGCGCTAGTTGTGAATTATCTTTAAAAACATCACCACTTCATGCTGTGGAACAATACAATGCAACCGTCCTAAACTGCTTGTCCTCTCACAGGCTCCGACAGGCCCAACTATCAAGGACTGTAGTGTCAACATTGACAACAACAACACTTTGCATTCCCCACCAACTGCTCGAAGAAACTCGATAACCCAACGTCTCTCAGGAAAGAAAAAAAATTCAGCCCAATCGACACCGAGGCTTGCTGTTTTATAAAACTGTTCACGCGGAAAATCATTTGACAATGCGTCTCAATTGAGTCCACCAGGAATGTTAATCCCAAATCACAGGGATTTTGTGACGGTTATATGAGAATGAGGGTTGTCGCCATACAAGCACACAGGAAACTGTTTATTTATATGAAACTGTTTATTCCCACGGTCTGGGGGAATACTCGATTCTGATTGGCTGAAGGGTGTGCTTTAACTGATATACGGACGCCTGTAGTTCCAGTCAAATAATCTGTTCAGCATCCAATACGAGAGCTGGTAAATTGTGAAAAATGCATTAAACTGTAATCAGAAAACGCGGTTATATGCTATAGACACTATAGTATCTGTGGTATAAAGGCTGGGACGAATTTCAAATTATAAATTTGTACACTTTATGTTGAAAGTATGGACCGTCGCGATTCCCATTGAAACAAATGGCGTGGTGATTCGGTATTCAAAACGAGAGCTGGTAAATTGTGAAAAATGAATTAAACTGTAATCAGACCACGCGGTTATATGCTATAGACCCTAGAGTATCTGTGGTATAAAGGCTGGGACGAATTTCGAATTATAAATATGTACAATGCATAATGTTAGCTCTCTGGCTCATAGCTGAGCGGACTAGAATACCTCCGTTGCCAATTCGTAGCTAAGGTCTGTCCAAATTACTAGGGGAGTGAACAACGTGTCCGATGCATAAGAACCCTTACGGGAGCGTAATGGTTGTTCCAGGTATTAAAGGCTGGTTTATGCTCGGTTACGTAAGCGTAAGCGCAAGCGCAAGAGGCCCTTGCGCGCCCTTGCGCCCCCCTTGCGCGACTTCTCACGTCTTGCGTGCGTCGGGTGATTTTTCTAGACTTGCGTCATTTTTTACGTAAGCTTTTACGCGAGCAGCCCAGCCTGCAAGGCTGTGATTGGTTTGCTGGTCTGGTTACTACTTCCTGTCTGGAGTATCACCCGGCAGGCTCATATACAAAAGCATTAACCTGAAGTGAAGTTAACTTTGCTGCCAACACATTATGTCGTTTTAAAATGTAGAGAGATATGCACATTTATACAACCCCAATGATCAACAACTTCATCACCCCTGTTCCTCTGTCTGTTGCCATCATTCACTGTGTATGGGGAGAACACGATCTGGCACATAAACAAACCAACGACTCCCACAGACAAAGACGTCATTCTCGAGGTCGTCTTCAACGAAAAACTTTCCTCCACATATTACTCCACCTACTGTTCTGGCGGTAAATTGCTTGGCAACACGCGCAACCTAAAAGGGAGCATGAATTGCTTTGAGTAAATTTTGCGCAACAACGTAACACCAACGCTGAAGCACAAAGGCGTTACCAGGGAAACAAAGTTATGGCTTGTGAAAAACGTTATATTTGGATTGTAAAATGCATGAAAATATCAATGAATGGTCTTAATTTATTTTCTTTGGCAAGTGACCATGGTATAAGCAGGCATTGTCCCTTACTTATACAACAGGTCTACAAACTAAAGATTCCATGTGTGCTTGTCCATGTATTCTTAATGTGGTCAAGCTGAAAATCTGCCCTATGGGGTTGAAAGGTGAGGTAGATTCAGGGGGCCCTAAGAGGAAGAGTGGAATTTAAATCATATACGATTTATCAGTAGGTTGTGAAATACAGCCATTTCCGTTTACATTTAAAATAAAGCAAAGAGAACATAATTTGATCTACAGTGACAAAAACTTTAAAAGTTCTTTCAGTTTTTTTCCCGTGAGACATATCTCTGATATCTCTGGGGCCCGCGATAAATATTTTCATGGGGCCCAATATTCCTAGCTACGCTCAACACTGCCTTGCTGATACGCACCCTTCTCTTCCTGCCCTCCGGCTGCCTGCAGTTGCAGCTGTAGAAACCTCTGAGGCACACTAGGCCACAACCGCTCTCTTCCTTCTTGTGTGACAGCATTCCCTCCAATGGCTCCCCCCTCCAGGAGCACTTTCCCAGGGTGTCTTTGTAAGGAGGTGGCGGTGGTGGTGGTGGTGGTGGTGGTGGTGGGGGTGATTATTCCTTCATCCAGGGAAAACAAGCCATTTCTGGGAAGCAGTGAAAAGACAATATGCAAGTAGGCCAAGAAATACATGCTGAAGCAAATTATGGGGGGCATATTGCTGGGGCTCTTCTTAAGAGCCCTCTTCGTGAGAATGTTTAAGCCCTTACAAGGGGGGTGAAGGGGAGGGAGAGGGGGTGCATATGAAAAGACCGGCCTGGCTGGGACTGATGTCACACTATAGAAGCCTTCACGACACGACTCGGTGACAGGCACGTACCCACACTGTAGCTGGTCGTCCGCGCGTGGGAAATGAATAGGCTAATGTTACATCTTATATTTTATCATCGCTTTAGTTGCAATCTCTACTTGGTACAAAAAAACCGACTAAAACCTCGGTGGTAACAATAGGCCTGGGTCAACTTTTCAATTCCCTTTGAGTATAATTTTAATAATATTGTAATATTTTTTTTGGTCCGTTTGTCAGTTGCTAATATCATGTTCGCCACTATAGCTGGATTTATAATCTGGCGGGCGTTAGAAACACACCACCACCACACCTCGGAGCTCTAAGGCAGCTTTGCACAACTCCGCTTTGCACAACTCAGCTTTGCACAACTCCATAAACTCCGTTTATGGAATTGCGTGGACTTTATCAAGCACAAACATGCCACAAAACATCGTTGCAACCCCAGGCCATACTTGTCCACCCGCAACACGAATCGAATCATCATCACATGAACACTTTTACACATGTATTGGTCATGTGCAAACAATGTCCATTAACTGCCTGAATTAAATGTCTCTCCACTTTTGTTTGTTATATTAAATTTCTCAAATTGTCCATTCCTGCTTTCCCGTTAGCTATTATCACCAGCTACACCACGATAGCCTACCTGTTTCTATTTTTTATAATGACTGGAATGCGTGTATTATTTTTATTATGTCTTCCAGGCTATTCACTGTAATACCTGGCATGTGGCAAATGAAGCCGTCGGACTTTGACTCATGAAACATTTCCTTATATTACATGTATTTCCTTATATTACAGGGATTTTGCCAAATATCTTAACCTGAGAGATTAAAAGTCATTAATTGTAAATATCATGCCATTATATTAATTAAAACGTAATATTTTGACCAAAAAATAAAAAGATCTATCTATCTATCTATCTATCTATCTATCTATCTATCTATCTATCTATCTATCTATCTATCTATCTATCTATCTATCTATCTATCTATCTATCTATCTATCTATCTATCTATCTATCTCAAACATTATATTAATAAAAGTTGACTTACCTTAATATTGGTTCGGTGCAAAATAGTCCTGTTTTAGAGTGTTGAATAAACTTTAAACACTTTTAATGTGCGCTGAAGGAACCATCACTTTATCTTTTCGCGTGTGCACTTGTTGCGGAACGGTTCGCAAAGTGCATGGACAGAAATTTAATGGATGAGGGAGCGAAAGTGGGAGTGGTGTGGACATGGGGGAATGCGTTTCATTCATGCCGCTCCTTATTGTCATGCAATAATATTAACAAAAGACTTTTACGCTTAGCAGAATACATGCCACATCAAATATCAAATAGACAAACTATTTGTTTAAATTGTTTTACCGTTTCACTAAAAAAATAATGTCGGGTGTCCCTTTTTTAAGTTGTACTTTTATTTTAATGAAAAATCATTCATTACGTTTAATACGTGTCACTGCAGAAATCCACTGCAGAAATACGTGTCACTGCAGAAATCAAATTTACTTACTTTGTAGATATAAATTCATGATTGGTTTGTATGTGGTTGGATAGTCACGGAATACGCATGCGCAAGGCGTGGCTTAACGAGGAAATTTAGCTCGACTTGCTATCGAGCTGCAACTAATCTGGTAATATTATGTCATTTATAAGTTATATTGGCAAATACTTTGATGTTGAATTTGCCATTCGCCAGTACACTATACACGTAGTTGTGATTGCTAGTTTACAACGGGGCGAATAACTCCAATGTTGATGTGGTAACAGTCTGAGGTAGCCAGCTAGATAGCCACGGTAATGGACATCTAGATAGCTTGCAGGTGTTTTGCCTTGTTACTGCAGTAGAAATACATTATATGAGGGCTGTCACTTGAATAGCTGATGTTAGTTGATGTTCTCTGTGAAACGTCTAAACATCTTGTCGACGCGGCACGTTTTCCTAAAGGTTTCATAAAAACATGGACCAGAAGATTCCGTATGATGACTACCAGCTACCAGTTGTGTTCCTCCCATCTTACGAGAGCCCACCAGCATGGATCCCCCCACAGGAGGTTGGAATTGGCTTATATATAATGTATTGAACGTTGATTAGGTTATGTCGACCTCTCGTCAACATAATACAAATGACAGAGCGATCCTAGTAAATTGCTGGGCTCTGCTTACATTGTGAAGTGTCAGACCTTAGACAGCATGTTAATGAAATAGACTACTTGTCAAGAAAAGATTATGTGTGTCTACTAAAGAGGATCCAGCACCCGGACTACAACAATGAGCTCACACAGTTCCTACCACGCACCGTTGTACTGAAGAAGCCTCCAGGTGCTCAGCTTGGCTTCAACATTCGTGGCGGCAAGGCCTCCCAACTCGGGATATTCATATCCAAGGTGATTGAGGCCCCTTGGTGTCTCTTCATGTTTTGTGCTGGTGTCTTTGTGTGGTACACCTCAATTCTTCAATGCATTTGTTTGTTTGACAGGTGGTCCCAGACTCGGATGCTCATAGAGCAGGACTACAAGAGGGAGACCAGGTTTTGTCTGTCAATGAGGTGGACTTTCAAGACATTGAACATTCGAGGGTGAATACAAATACTGTAGTGTCAATAGTGTGTGAGGCTCACTAAAGTATGTTAAACATGTAGGATGTCTGTTGACCTTTTGTTTCTTTAACCTCTCTAAAGGCTGTAGAAATTCTGAAGAGCGCACGGGAAATCTTGATGAGGGTCCGCTTCTTCCCTTACAGTGAGTATCAAACTGTCCCTGAGGAATCGGAATCAGCTCCCACATTTTCAAAGCCTTTATCCAACCAATAACCCCATTTGTTTAGCGGAAGATTTTTAATGGATTCTGGAGCAGCTTTGATTGGTTTATACAATTCTCAGATTCCCATCAATATTTTTACATTATTGATTGATTTATGCAGAATGTTACAAACCAACAATGCAAGCTTCCATGCTAAACATTTTTCAATTATTTAGCTCTATATTTATTCTGTTCAGCCAAAGATAGATTATGTAATTTTGTTGTACAGCCCCAGTAGCCACATTACCATCAGACAAACAAATAAAAAATGTAGTTATTTAATAACAATGAGTTGTTTAATAAGCCAATGGCAGCAATGCCATTGGCGTATTAGATAACAGGAAGAAAATAAAAGAAGAGAGAAACATCCTCAGTTGATCCCACTACTGTCTTAAGACACCAAGAAGGCCTCTTGGCCCTTGTTGAAGGTCACTAATGCTTTTGTGAATGTATTTTATTTTGTTGCCATTAGATTATCAGAGACAGAAGGAGAGGACTGTCCACTAGGTGGCAGCAGAACAGCACGAAGATGAACCGACCAAAACAAAAACTAAAGCCCCCTCTTGGCGGACCGACGCAACAGCATGTCATCAATCTTGATCACTGCACTGCTGCCTTCATTCACCCTCTGCTTTGTGACCATTCATCAGTCTCTTTTGGAAGGATACCTCCCAGGTTTTAGAAAATAGATGAATAGATTACCAGAGTTTCATTTATTTAAATTAATCAAAATCCCTCGCACACTAAACTTTTCCACTCATGCTCAGTTCATTCGTACCATCGTTCTGAATAAGAAAATCAACGTTCATAGTCAAATTTGGTCTTCTGTTTCAAAGAATATCAGGTGCTTGATAAGCACTACAAAGGTTACCTGAGGCAATGCCAGTTGACACGATTTTACATTACTCATCTTGAAGCAGATGCCCAACTAGTTACTAAGAAACAGTGTTTCCTTTAAAAGAAGAATTGTCTTGTTTAATTCTTGACAAATCATTTCACCAACCAGGACAAGTACAAGTTGGATTTACTCAAGCCGTTAAACAATTAGTACTTGCCATAAACTTTTTTTTTGTGTGTGTAGAACAAACAAGTATGAATATGCAGACATATCACGAAACCACTTGTCTTACTTATACTTGACTGGGTAATATAATTGATTATAGTATTTATATTGTCATGGTATATAACTTCATTAACTGGTGTATAAAATGATTATCAATCATAAATAAAGGCATTATTTTGCCACATATGTTTACACATTTTATTTCAGTTCACAATTTGCTTTGAGGTGTTTGTTATTACAGTTTAATTCTGAATAGACGTTTAGACACATGGCTGTCATAAACAAGCATTTAACAGGCCTAATCCTACTGAATAATACAACTCAGGGCTTAGAAACTTAACATTAAAATGTTTTAAGATTTATTCTTTTCCCTGAAGTCACTAGTATTTTAACAGTGATATCCATGAGACATAAGCACTGTGATATGAGAAGCTCAACCCACTGTTCTACTGGCTGATCGTTTCAATTGAGGATGGCCCATGAGCAGTATAGTAAATCACACGGAAGCACAGAAACCTGTAAACCTAGGTTTATTTTTTTTTACAGGATGTTTCATATCTGGGCAGGGCTAAGTTCCAGAGCTTGTGGGACTTACTTTTTCTGCTCCATCATAACAGCTTAAACACCTTTTTTTTTTTTTTAAGAATTAAAAAATCATTCATGTAGTCACAAGGTGTCATACTCAAAATGCAGGAATTCAGATCGTTTAGATACAGATGAGGTAAAAGAATCTATCCCGACACACCCAAATAATACAGGTTAGACTGTACCTTCAGTGTCTATTTAGACAATTATAGTTAACTTGCATAGTAATGGGTAACAACGCATCAACGGTCCATAAAATGTTCACTTCAAAGCCTTCAGACTTGGCGTTCATGAGGTTGGAAATACAGCACTGTAAAGCTGTAAAAATAATAATAAAAAAATGTCTATACACAAACACACAATATGTTTTTTCCTCAAACTGAGATTGAATAGGAAGCTTAAGCATATGCTTATAACTACCAATCATAGTTAAACAGTGACGTTTCTTGGGTAGCTATATATGGAATTATTATTTAAAGAACATTACAAATTTAATTTAACCTTTTTTCCCAAAACAGTGACTCCACATCCATCGCACAGTTGCAATTAAAGCACATTCCTCTGGGATTAACCTTCATATGCGCATTACTTCTAAACAACGTCGATGTGGCCCTTTCTCCAACTTAAAAGAAGGTTAAGATAGGTTAATGGGTTCAAACACCAGAGAATCTTGTTTGGTTTGATCTGTCAGGCTGGTTGTTCCAAGTTCCTCCCGACATCTGATTGGATAGCCCGTGAGTACTTCATTCCACTGGCTAATCTGGTAAAAGTGCATCGCTACGGTGTTTTGGGGCGAGGTTTAAAACATAAACGAGGGGTGGAGGACACAAGTCTCCACCAAAGTGTCTTAAAAAGTTTGAGAGTCTGTTAATTTGAGTATCCCCATGGCCTCTTAAAAGAGTGTTTAGCTGCTGTCCCCGTTCTCCCCGTTGTCTCCATTTTCCACCGTGGAGCTCTCGTCCACGTTCTCCAGGGAGTCTGCCCTTTGGAGCGACAGCTCCAGAGGGTCCATCATGGGCAGGTTGTTCTGCACTGGGAACAACCAGGGCTTCTCATCAGGAACGTTTTCAGCCTTCCACTTGGGGTAGTCCTGGCCCGCCTTGTGCACACTTTTCATTACCTGGGGAGAGGGAGGAGTCACCGGAACACGTCAGATATGTGACACAAGGCAAAACCGGCCTATCCTTAATTCCTATACGATAAGTTATGTACCAAACACTCAGCCCGAGACGAAACTGGCTTGCACAACCTCTGACTCTAGAAACGCCCATTCAAAAAATGTGTCACTGTAATTTGTGTATTACGTAGGCCCCCAGTTAGAAACCAGTCTAACCATCTCAATTCAGCCCCATTCCTGTATTCAAAAGCTAACCAGGTGAGTAACCAAGTCAGCAACATTAGATCCATGAGTATTCTGCCACTGCAGTGCAGTCCAATTGTCTTCGACACAAAATTAAGCATGGCTAGGCGGCGAGTTCTGCGTGTCGATAAGCTATGTTAATCATTAGCAAACGGGTCAAGGTTGTCTTTTCAATTGATTGTGCAGGGCCTCACCATCTCCGTTTCAGGCACATTGATACTACTTGGTTGACATAGTTTAAGATTTGAAACCTGGCAAACGAGTTCTACTAGCAGTGTGAAACACAGCACTAGCCAGCGTTCTGCCTTTGTCAAGAACAAGAGCAGTAATCAGTATAGCTAGCTACCATTGTCTTTCAAGATACTGGAAATACCAGCTGCAAATTATACACTGGGCATATTGTCTTAAACCTTCCTGTACCAACTTATCAGGAATGAATTACACATTAGGGACATTACTTTCAAGTTACTTTCATGTTACTTCGAAGCATTTACTATGTTGTGAGCACCAAGTTTAAAAAGGGGAATAACTATCCTTAATACCTTAGGAGCCAAGATCTGAGATGCTTTGTTGACGACCCATTTCGGAAGTGAACCTGTAACATAAAAGATAAATATATATATTTTTAATAAATGACATTGCGATTAGTCTGAAACAGCTCAAACTCTTTTATCAATGACTATTTTGTTCAAGGACTTACCTTTGGGGTCGGCCTGTGAAAGGTATGTGAAGGAGCAGCTATTCGGCCCCGTGGGCTTGATCAAGTAACCAGTCAGTATGGAGATGGCCCGCACAAGGCCATTGCGAGGTGGGTATTTCTGTAAATAAACCCAAAAACAATGACTCAGGTTTCATTTTCTCTCTGCCCCTGGTTAGCTACAGTTGGAACAGACCTCCTCTCTGTGAAAACCTCTGTGTACAGAACACACAAAGGCAATACATATGGTCATGGAACTAGGAATGACCTGTTTATGTTTCAGATAGTTGTGCGCAGTAGTATGCAGTGGGGGAAATAGCAGCAGCGACGTACTGGGTGTTTGACAGAGAAGTTGACGGTGAGATAGTCCTCGTCCGTGACCTGCCATGATCGCAGTGTGACCACATCTCTGTTCTTCAGCGGAGATGGACAGGCCCCTAAAATATAGAGAAGAAAATGAATACTAAGGATTAGGGTCATTTGTCCCACATTTAATTCCCTGATTTGACAGCAGAAGTTCAGAAAGCCACATTCTCCCTCTACATTAGCCTTATGAGATGAAAACAACACCTTTGACCGTAAATACCAGGTATAACAAAGAGCACTCATTCTTGCTCCCAAAGGGTTAAATGCTCCATATAAAAGTCCTGGGGGAACAATGAGATTGTAGCACAAGGATATGAAAAATAACCTGACTGACTGTGGCACAAAGCAAAAAGATGTGCACATTTGATTACTGAACAATGACATCTCTATGCAACACAAAGCATACACTGGCGGATCTAAACAGCACGTGTGAATACTGGAAATCTCAGGTTCTCCAACAGATTATGAACCAGCAACCAACTGCCCGAATCAATAAAAGTTACACAGTTGTACTTCCTGTAGAAGAGTCATTTCACCCAACCCTTGCATGACTAATATTGTTTTTGTCAGATGTAACATTCAGTTAACTATAAAAGTTAACTGATGTATAAGTTACACAAAACAAGTGTATAGTGATAAGTGGCACGGATACATCAAATACTGCTGTCAGTGCTTACATGCGTAATAACCAAAGTCAGCATTGGCGGAGAGACGGGCGATGTCATAGCTCTCAATCATCGTTGAGTCCCAAGTGCTGCGGTAGGGGCCATCGTGAATGACGTCGTACATGGTGGCGGCGGACACATCCTGTATCGTCATCGTACACTATAGACAGAGTCACGCACACATTACATTTTAAATGGTAATTTGGCTACTGGACAGGTCCAAATGGATGTTATTATAATGCAAACAGAAATGCAATTGGATTCAATCACGCTACCAACCTTAATCATGTGGATTTTAGAACCATTTTTCTGTCCTTGTGTTTGCGTTGTAGAGGGGACTTCGACCCAAACTTTCATTCCGTTCTTATCATACTTGTTGCTCCAGTTATCTGTTGATGAACAATGTTTTCTGAATTGAGAAAAAATTGCTTCGTCGGGTAAAATACTTTCTTTACGAGACATCTCTTCTTCTGGCGAAAAAGTTAAAATAGGTGAACAAAATAAAGTCCCATTCGGCGAGCAGTTAGCTCCGTGCTGGTTTACCTGCTAAAAGAGGTCTTTCCTGTAGTTATATAGGACGCTAGCGGGCGGCCGGTCCAGTTGAGTGAGATTCTTGTGCGGATGAATTCCTCCTGCAGGCCGCGGCCCCGCGCAGCGTGCGTCACTCCACTTCCGGGGCCACACAGGTGTGTGCTACGCAGGTGGGCAGAAATATTGGGCTGGTCAAAGAATCTAAAAGGAATGTAGTTGCTTTTGTTTACATTACAGAAACGAATCGAGGGTGTATGTATATGGTAACGGATAATATACCAGACGTAATCCACATCCCAGGTGTTGTAGGCATGAGTTATGAGAACTAGTGTTATTGAGGGTAATTTGTTACAATTGCCATAGCCTGCAAATAGTTGGTGAAATGCGCTGTGCGACTACAACTAGTTCACTGCGACTGCCACCGAGAGGCAATTTAGATGTCAGACAGCTACAGGCACATTTCTGACAATCAGTCAATCTCTTCCGTGATTTCATCACATAAGTGAACGTATCACCTCTGATAAATGTAGGGAGGGAGCAGTGTACAGAGGGAGGGAAATGTTCAGTTTCAAAAGCTTGCTCTCTTCAACTCCTTTCTGCTTTATCGTTGCAACTCTCGATTCTCACCAATCATAGCTTTTGCACACGCTATGATGCTAATAGTATCCATTTAATCAGTAATCAGTTTAATTTAATCAGAAGCCAATAGCACACTGTTAATGTTAAACAGATCAGAATGAATACAATGTAGCCCCAGATGTATTAAGATTGGACAATAACTATTTTTCTACTGTGAACAGTTTGCTACAATGAAAGTTGACTAGGCCTATTGCGATCCCCAATTTTCAGATATCGGCCTTGGACTCAGTATCACGTGTCAGCAGCAATATTTATCACCGCAAAGCATATAAATGAAACATTAATAGAAACCTTTTATACATCTTATTACCCTGTGAACAACATGTTGGATTTCTTGCTTGTACAAATTAATGTAGGCCTACATAATCAATACAAGGGACCTTCGTCTAGCTCAATTTCTCACACATTGAAAAGCAGTAGACATAAACCTTGGTGAAAGATCTTTATTTTATACCACAGACCTACACTTGGGTGTTTTTTATTTGCCTCTCCTTTTTATACAGCAGATAGTCATAGTACATTATTCACACAAACGTTGCTAAACACGAGTAGACAGCATATTTTTATATGGACAGACACAAGTCAGAATAGCACAGAGCAATCAGTGACAATAGAGAATCTGCTAGGATTAGGACTGTTGTTCGATGTAGTTAAATACTTTACAATTGTTTTAAACCTTTAAATGTTTACAGTTTTAAAACAACCTACAACAAAATGCACAACTGTGTTTTAAAAGCGATATGGCTAATAAGTATTGTGATACTGTGTCTAGAAACAGGGGTGCATGTGTGTCGTCTGACTGTAAACCGCCGTCTTGACTTATCACACCGCAAAAAGACTTCCAAGCCGTGTGAAATTCAGGGAAAACCACACACACACACACACACACACAGCCAGACCTACAAGTTGTCTTTTAGTAGTGTCCAAACAGGCATACACACACGCACACAAAATAAAAAACCTTCAACATGCGTGTTAGTATGTCATTTTGGTCAAGCGTACACCGTTATTCAGTTGTTTTGAGTTACAGAATAAATAAACACGGAAAACCAACAGTCGCACAAAAGGCGTTAGCAAAAAGGCTGCAATTACGACTTCTCTGCACTTTTCTCTATTCAAAGCGAGGGTGTTAGTACGCGTTTAGCTGGGTATCCGAGGAGAGACTCATATCCCAGCTCTACAAAACAACTAGTGAAGCCATTAGTCAGTCTGCAGAATTCGCACATGTATTTATTTAACAAGAAATGTGGCTTGTTTCAGTGCACACCGTCAGTGAACAAGGAAGGCATCTGTGTTCTTAACCATTGAATTCCTGCACGTGAGAGCATGCGGCATGTTACTGCCATAAGTGTGATCAGCACAACACTAGCGTAAATATCATGGAGGGCAGGGATAATTACTATGGTGACTAAACACTGGCTTTCAAACAATGTTTCTTCGGCCGACTAAAGAATGCCTGTGCGATCATCAAGTGGTGGTATGCGTATATGGTCAATCCAACACTGTCGCTAGTGGATATGGTCAAACTGGTCAAACGTCCTTTTTAGGTTAGTACTACAGATAATGGAGTTAGGGATGGATTCCCTTTGAAAAGCAAAAGAAACACCATCCATTTCTCACATCAGTGCAATCTCGCTATTGTAGCGCCCTCTGGTGGCGACCCTCTCGAAATCATCTAGAAATAATGTCACTCCTACGCAAAACTGAGTGTATCAATTCCCTTGAGGTTCATTTCTACTAGTTTCTTAAAAGTCTGGTCCTAATGGTCACTCTGGGTAAAGGAGTAGTTTAAATAACAATAAAGTAGTAATCAAACCTTTTGCAACAAGTTACTTCAATTGGCTCAGAATAATTTGAAATGTCCAGCAATCAATAAATACCGGATCTCTCATATTTAGGAGAAGTTCTCACAGTCCTAAATGACCATTAAAGCAAAAAGAGCAACCTATAATATCAATCCCAGGATCTCAACCTTGCAGCAAACAATGAGTATCCCCAAGCAATATTACTTTACAACAATGACTGGAGTGGCAGCAATCAAGCTCCGAATGGTGCAATAACTTAAGAACCATGATCTATGTCAATCTGCAACCCTATAGAATACCATGCAGTTAAACAATAAGAGAGAATCTGACCATTATTAACCTATTTCTTGTTTAATGCACATTATTATGTTCTTCTACCTTTTTTTTTTTCTTTTCTTCGTTTTGTCCCAGATAATCTGTAATCTGTGATACAGAATAGCACATCCACAAGGTTACTCGGAAAAGTCACTGAGTCGAAAGGGTGGGGGGGGGGGGGGAGGGGGAGGCACCCGCCGCCATGGCACTGTGCCATGGGTGGAGTAAGAGGCCACCGAGAAACAAGCTGTTGGTGAGAATGTGTGTGTGTGGGGGGGGGGGGGGGGGGGGAGGGGGGGGGTTATTAGCAGGAGCAGCTGGTCTCGGTGACGCTCATCTCGGGCTGCTTTTCCAGTTTGATGTCGATCACTGGAGAGGGCCAGGGTTAAAGCAACAACGACAGTTAGCTGCGCGCGTGCGCGTGTACTATCTGGTGGGGGGGTTTGAAAGCACAGCAGATTGCATGCAAAGCACTGTAAGCTAAATCAACCATTTTCCACGACTGACGGTGCATTTGTTGTGTTGTATCTGTACTCTGATCTAACCAAAGAGAAAATGTTTATTTAGAGGCTATGCTGCTGCAATTGCAATCCCATTGCCATGCAGCCACCACTTCCTCTTTCAAAGCATCCTCACTTTCCTCACTCATTCGCCAGCAACGTTCTGCTTTTTAATTGCTTTAAAAGAAAAGTGGTTGTGGTTATAATGATGGTAACGACAGCAATGTCAATAATTAGAATAATAAGGGCACACAAGAAAAGGATACTGTCTTCTTTGCTTTTCTCTGGAGTGCTATCCATTCCAGGCAGGGCAGCAGCCACACGACGGAACAACTGAGAGGAAGACGACAGGAACATGTGAGGAACCAAACAGTGTTGCAACACACAATGCAGAGCACATTGTGAACACATCATCCATGACAGTGCTGTTACATCACAAATGCTCCAGAGTATGTGAGGCAGACAGTGGGTGTTTAGTTTTGAGTTAAGACAAATAGGCATCGGGGGACGGCTACCATGCAAGCCTCTCCTATTTTAACTGACATGCAATTCACTAAAGCTGGGGATCCAAGAGGGAAAATAGTAACGCTTAACAATAGATCTTGTCATGAATGTATCATGTGAAAAAAGGGTATGCAGAGGGGAACACTGTATCCTGGAGGCAGGACGGGAAAACATGCCAGGGGGAGGAGGGAAACAGAAAAGCTGTGATGGAGGGCAGGTGCCTCCGAGGGCAGGCCGCCAGCATGTCTACCTGTTTGACATTGTAGCCCGTTTTTGCGCTGGTTTCTATGAACATGACATTGAGCTCCTTAGCCCTCTGCTCGCCCCCCTCGGTGGAGATCTGTCTGCTCAGGGCCACGCAGAGAGGGCGAGGTGGACGCACACACAGGTATGGAAGGACACGCCAGAGAGAGAGAGAGAGAGAGAGAGAGACACCGGGCCAAAGGATGGGTAGAGAGAAGGAGGGAGAGAAACAAAGAGAGCTCAATACAGACTCTGGTTTTGATAAGGAAAATAAGAGGTTAGTACAGTTACAACGAGGGGTATAGGAGTATAGAGTAAATAAAAAAGGGAAAAGGGAAGCGGGCTGAGAGGAGATGAAAAGCGGAGACCGTTTCGCGAGAATGAGGGAGAGAGAAACGAGTCTACATCAGATCCATAGAACACAATGTAAGGGTAAATCCCTCCAGACATTCCCAAACGAGCCTCTCTACCCTATGGCCATCGGCCTCCCAGTAGCAGTGGCTTTGACACGCATCCACCCCCCCCCCCACCCCGAATGATGCGGCTGCTGGGACACCAACCTGTTTGACGTTATAGCCAGCCTTGGCACTCGTCTCTATGTACATCACATTCAGTTCACGAGCTTTCCTCTCTGCAGCCTCTACAGAAACCTGCCTGCCATGGTGGCGCCAGTGGTCGGAGCGAGAGGAGAGGGGATGTGTGGTGGCATGGGATTAAGGAGGGAGTAACATAAAAAAAAAGAAACAAGGGAGACAGACCACGACAAAGAAAACCAATCAAAAAAAAGGAACTTGAATAAACAGAAATTATAATAAATAAATGAATTTATAAATAATAAATATAGCAAATCTGGTGTGATGTCATGGTGATATACCAAGGGATGAGTAGCAAAAGGAAATTTGATGAAATGAGGGCATGAACAAGGGATCCAGGCCGTGGAAGAAACTACGCAGGTAATCCAAGTATTTGATTTGAAATAAATCAGAGGCATACACTATTCACTGTGGAAACTGTCACCCCTGGATGTATCACTAACATCTCCCACAACCGTTTACCTTTTATCGGCCAAGTCAGTTTTGTTTCCGACAAGCATGATGATGACATCACTTCCTCTCTCTGTTCTGACATCATCAATCCACTTTGAGGTTTGCTGGAACGAATTGAGATCTGGGAAGAAGAAAAAAAATTGTATAAAAACAAGCAGGATGTGATCATCAACATATATATCACTTGTTGCCTTAGCAGAAATGTGCACCAAGTAGCCATTTCCTATATTAAAAGGTTTGAATGTAGAAAATATATAGAAAGATATATTAGTTTGTAAGCAGAGACCTTCAGTGGGAAACGCAAGAGAACAGGGTAGGTTTGAATCTCAGCTTGTGCAAATAAAAAGCATCAAGGAAACAGTTAAGGACAAAGGGCATGCAACCATAAGCTCTATTCTCATTGGTCCTACACCGCTACAGTAAGGGCTGCGGCCCTGACTCACTGGTGATGTCATAAACCACAACAGCGATGGTGGAATCACGGATGTAGCTGGGAATAAGGCTACGGAAACGCTCCTGTCCGGCAGTGTCCCAAAGCTGGAGCCTGACCTGAAGATTAGAACGGGAGAGGAGGAAGAGGAAGAGGCAGAGAAGGTGAGAGGAAAGAGAATATCAAGAAACTGAAGGATAAAGGGGTTTTGCAAGCCAGGGATCGAGGGTGAAGAAAGCCTTTCACAAAGGAATGGGGAAAATGTGTTAAATGTGGAAGGTGCCAAGACTGCGGCCAATTGTCCTTAAACAGAACATGCATGATCTGTTTAAATGGAAGACAAAATACGAAGGCAGTTTGGAGAACTTTTCCATGCCAATCATAAATTGCGTATTCATAAATCATCC
This sequence comes from Gadus chalcogrammus, assembly GCF_026213295.1. NCBI lineage: Eukaryota > Metazoa > Chordata > Actinopteri > Gadiformes > Gadidae > Gadus > Gadus chalcogrammus. The sequence continues at coordinate 17,314,030 of NC_079421.1, read as the reverse complement.
GTCTAGGAAAAAGATAAATTTTAGAAATCCCAATGTGCCATGTCATCATAGACACTGAACTTAAGGGCGGCTGATTTCTTAGTTCTTGAGTGATGTATCCTCAGATCACTCGGAGACCACCGTCCAAATCAAACTAACGGACTGGTGAACTCTGTGCCCTTCCGTGCTCGTATGGGAGCAGAAGCCACGATACCTACTGGCTATATCATAAACCACCACAGCAGCAGCTGAATCGCGGATGTAACTCGGGATGAGGCTGCGGAAACGTTCCTGTCCGGCTGTATCCCAAAGCTGCAGCCGAATCTGTGGCCAACCGCAAACAGTGTGGGGACGGGTGGAGTTTATGACTCGGACAAGGGATTTACAAATACAATGCACACATTTAAAAACAAAAAATGATATGAAAAGACAATGGCTTAAATCAAAAACGTCATGGCTGTAATGTTTTGATTGGTTATAAACTGGGTCGGTGAGATTATTTGGTGAAATGGGCATGCTCATGGTTTCTACTTAAAAAAACATTGAAGACACAAGAATCTTTGAGCTCTATTAAATAATGAATTACGAATGATGCCATTGCAATATGAACAGTGATATTGGTTAAACAGAACCGTGCTGACTTACAGTGCGATCCTCTAGGTACATGGTTTTCGACAAGAAGTCGATGCCAATTGTTGCCTGTGGGAAAATGATTTGGTATATTAATAATTGCATTGCTTCACAGGTCATATGTACACTAAAGTATTTCATATTAAAAGCTTCAAGCAAGCAATACACATTTTGAATTGCTATCAACAAATTTCATGACGGCTTCGGGAAATGACCTTTTACCTGATAAGTGTTGTCAAAACTGTCATACATAAACCTGGTGATGAGCGAGGTCTTCCCAACTGTATCCATAAAAAAAGAACATACATAAACATACTATGACTGAACACAATAAAAATACATAAAAAGGACCCAAACTATATCTTAGAGTAGAAGGTTTTCAACATGTTTTGAACCTGAAAAGCATCCTCAAATTGATTTTCCCCACATTGCGTCATGTTGAGAAAGCCGGCAGAGAAAAGCACATCAATGATGCTCTGTGTGGACTATCGCACCCACACGCTGAGCTGGCATATAGGGTGGAGTCCAAAATGTTGGCTTTTGGAAACACATTGATTGTGAAGCTTTACTGCTTCTGAAACAGCTGTGTCGTGGATGTAAGAAAAGTGATAGCGATTCCAACAAAACAAGCACGCATGTAAACCCGTCCCATTCAAGGCAGTGTCAGTGCCTGGTCTATAGTTTCATTGCACATGGGGGGTGAATCGTACAGCCGGCCGTTTCCTGTGGCCGACGTGGCTCTGCAAGACGCAGCGAGCCGTGCGCTGGTAGACGGGGAGCTACGAAGCATAGCATCCCGATACGTCACGCTTTTGAGATAAAGCGATATTTTGAAGCCGACCCAAGACACCATAAAACATGTTTTTCATGGAATCCACTTTTAATATAGTATCTGGGACCAGATAAAGTGAGACGAATAAACATTGTCCGGGGACGGTATTCTGACACGTATGTGTAGCGTTAGCTGTAGCGTTAGCTAAGATAGCTCCTTCGCAGAGGTGACGGTGGCGACGAGAGGATGCTGAGGCACCACTGAACGCAAGGCTCCATATCTGGGTTATCTGATTGAAAATTAAACGCGTACATTATTTCAATGGCTCTGTAGGATTTAGGTTAGGACGACTGATAACCGTGCACCACCATGACGCTGCCATTTGAAACGAACAGGGGATTGTTGTTAACTTGAGCGATGAGACGCCTAGCTTGCTTAACCCGTATAACGACGTCATCGACGGACAATTTTGGGAGTAAATGGACGTTTGCAATTTGTAATCGTTCAAACTAGTGTTACATTTCGCCACACAAACAGGCAGCGTTCCTGCAATGCACGGAGCGTCACATTAAAGATGGACTAGCAAAGTGGCGTTCGATAGCTACACTAGCTTCAATCAGCTATCGCTTTCACTGATTTATATAACATTCCAACATCCACGTACGGTGTCCTGATACACTTACCGCTCTGCTCGCCCAAGAAGACAAGCTTGAACTTTCGTAGGGGGTTGCCAAACTCTCCGCCGCCGGTCGTGGTTGACATATTTACTGACGATAAACAACGGCTATACAGGCGAGACTGTGGAGGAGGAAAAAGTGTATCCTGACTGAGCGCTGTGGGTTCGTTACGCGCATGGACGAAACATGGCGCCCCTCAGTGGTCACCAGCGGAACTACCGAGGGGCAAGGTGCATTTGTATATCCCATGACTGTTTATCAATTTATCAGACGATTTGAGATGACTGTTCTTTTATATTGTAGAGATTGCCATTTCATTTTATTTATATATTATACTTTTTATGTTATATTTACATATTTTCATTTATAGTTAAATCAATATTTTTGATATATTTTGATATTGTGTATTTTTTATTCTTTAAACTACCAGAATAAAAAATACACAATGTTAATTTACTATAAGGTTTTGCATCGAAAACAAAACCAACTCAAGTCTGAACCAAAATAAGAGCAAGAAGGAGGTTAAACCGAATCACTGAATTTATTCTCTTAGTTGCACAGCTTGACATCAATTTGTGTATGTTTCTGAAAAGAACTGTACACAATTGTAAAATTGTGTACATTCTCTTAGTTGCACAGCTTGACATCAATTTGTGTATGTTTCTGAAAAGAACTGTACACAATTGTAAAATTCACAACAGTTAACATTTTCTACAATACATTATGTTTTTATTGGAAGTGAAACAAAACAAGACACACCGTTACAACTGCAAACTATTTAAGCATGTTTCTGTGAGAAAACCTTTGGTCTAAAGAAAGGGACTCAAACAAGCATTTTGTCAGAGTCGATACCCAATAGTACTATAGAGGATTTGATTGAAGTGATTGCGATTTAAATAAAGAGTCAGTAGTGCAACAACATTGCTGTGTCCATCGTCGCTGATGTGCAGTTTTCCTGGTGGTACTTTCATCCAATCGCTGGTACAGAGAACCATCTCTGGTCCACTGGCGCCTCTACTCGAGTGTGACATCAGATCTGCGGGGGGGAGGACACATTGCATCTGTCATTTTGTCTTGATTAAACCCAACATATTTCTTCTAGCTAAACTAGTGGTACATATTCTGAAGAGGCTAAATGCAAGCAATATCTGTGCTGTACATGTATATTTTATTTGAGCCATTTTACTTCTTGTAAATGTGTGTCGCAATACTGAAAAAAGTTAGTCTTGTTAAATGTATATGTTTTTATTACACAGGTTATCAAGAGGGTCCTTTAAAGTTGTGTAAATTGCAGGTATGTCCTGTGCCCATTGACTATCGCACTGAATGTGACCTCACCTGAACTAATGACACTTTTACTCCAGTTTGCTGCAGATCATAAGATACACAGAAAACGGGAGTTTAAAAATGGAAAGCTACACACACATCACAGCACTAGGACTACATCCCACAAAGTATCAAAAGTAATGTCATTATATATAGTGTCGCTAAGGTTTTATACTTACACTTCTGCTCACAATGAGACGATGCATTGAATAAAACAAGAATAAAAGAATGGCATTAGTTAGAATATGTCTCACCACGTATACAGTGTTTTAAACTCTGCATAGGCTAGGCTAACCATCCACCTATAATTCCTATTTTTTCCACCTTGGTATTCTGTATTCAGTTCTCCCACCAAGCTAGCTATTAGAACCCAGATGGCCACTAGGTTAAAAAGGCACAATTCACCCACCTGCTGGCTTAGGGGACATCAAGATGAGAGGAAGCTCTGCAACGACATCACTAAAAACAAGAAGTTGAATATTAATTTCTGTATATACTGCATGCTGTGATGGAAAAATACATGTATTTTTTACTTTTTATCAGTTAGTTTTTTCCTATTCCTTGTATTGCCTAGCCATCCCTGATTTGATCATTGACAATTGCATTGTGGGGAGGGTTGTGAGGTTGTTTATATAGCTCTGTGAAACTGTATTCTGGGCTCCCTCAGCTAGAGAGGAGACTTGTATATTCTTACATTAAAATAGGTCAATTGTCTACAACTATTTTGTACTTTTTTGCATTTAGAAGTCTCATCTGTCCTAGACGCAATATCTCGTAAAGAAAATTGCCCCGACAATGCATAATATTTTTTGGTTCAGTTGGATATTCATAAGACACCAATGAAGAAGAATGTGTGTGCATGTATTCAGAAGGTCTCTCTCACCTTCCTGTAAGGCTCCCCAGCAGGCTGTGAATAGCAGGACAGACCGATTAGAGCTATTCTGCGTAGTATGGCACAGAGAGTAAAACCAACGGCTATAAGTCAGGAAGTGCACTAGTGTATAGCTGGGCCTTACCCTCCGCTGGACAAAGACACGCTGACCTTCACTTTATAAGAGATGATGATACCCTGCATCTCCTTCTCACCACTTTCGCACCTGGGAAAAACAAAGCAAGAATATTCAAGCTTCCAGCTGAAGAGGATGGTATACAATCACACTCACGCAGCGGAGAACGGGACTGCACATGCTTGTTCTTACAGGGTGGTGGAGGCCAGGTTGGTGTCTCCGTCCTTTAGGCGTCCGTCCACAGCGATGCCCCGTTTCTCGCTGTTGTTGGCCAGCAGGGGGGTCATGGTGAATTCCTTCTCGAAGGTGGAGTTGGCTTCGATTGTTTCCCTACAGTGATGACGAGGAGTGTGACAGTAAGTGGGAATTTGCAAACTAACTAACATTTTATGGATTAGAATTTGCTTGAATTTGAAATAGGTCAATTAAAATGAAAAATAAAAGTATAACAATGGGATACAACTGTTTTAAAGTGATTGAGTTTTCGATCAATCACATTATTAGGTTGCATGTAAATCAACGGTTTCCCCTGCCTGTAGCAGAACATGTGTTATGTAGGAAGCCTTACCCAAACTCCTCACTGCAGACGGCCTTAACGTAGTTGTCAGACGAGTACAGAACAACAGCGGTATTCTGCTCAACTAATTATAACACAAAACAAACAATGTTCATCATTAGGATGGATTCTGTACGGACGACCACTATTTAACACAATGTCTCTGTGGTCTTTTTTGATTACATACCTGTTATTTTGATCTTCTTCACAACCTTACTGCTGTCATTATTGATTTTTACGTTGATAGAGATCGGATCTCCGTGGTAGTAGTTCTAAAAAAGAAAACAAAGGTTCAAATTGAGATAATGCTTTCATGTAACATAACCATGCATCATGAATACGAGGGAAAACTTTAGTTTTTGTTTTGTCCTACCTCTTTTCCCAGAGAGGCCGACAGCTGAAGTGGCGATGTGATTTCCGCCTTGGGGCCAGCCTTTGTGCTGGCGGGTGAAAACTGGATCTTACGGATCATCAGACGGCAGGTGTCCCTGAAGCGAGAACATAACCACGAGGAGGAGAAGACTCAGTGTGAAGCCACCTTCCATCTGCGGCGTATGCTGACTTACTAAAAAGCAGAAGATGAGCATTTGAAAACAGAGAACGCATACTCACTTCTTCTCAATGACCTCATCGCCGTCATCAGCCGCCTTGGCAATATAGGCCTTGAGCTCAAAGTCAACACCGCACGCCTGCAAGAAGAACACACAGAAAAACATGTGATTTACACATCCAAGGAGAGAGAGAGTGGGGGGGGGGCAGAGAGAGAGAGAGCGAGAGAGAGAGCGAGAGAGCGAGAGAGCGAGAGAGAGAGAGAGAGAGAGAGAGAGAGAGAGAGAGAGAGAGAGTCGGGGGGCAGAGTGTGAGAGAGAGAAACAAGGCAGGGAGAGAGAGAGAGAGAGAGAGAGAGAGAGAGAGAGAGAGAGAGAGAGAGAGAGAGAGAGAGAGAGAGAGAGAGAGAGAGAGAGAGAGAGAGAGAGAGAGAGAGAGAGAGAGAGAGAGAGAGAGAGAGAGAGAGAGAGAGAGAGAGAGAGAGAGGCGGGGGGTACTGTGTGAAAGAGGGAAATAACAGTAAAGTGTAAACATACCTTTCCGCTGTCGCTAGGTCCGGGCTGCAGAGCGACTGAGCATGGCAGATTGTTAGGCATCTATTACAGGCAGACAAGAAAAAGATGGAAACTTTCATGAAACAAAGTGGCAGTGAAGGGATTCAGTTATGAATTTTATTGATGAGTCATTGATATTGATTGCAATTAATCAAGCAAACATTTGTTCTTAATGTGATGAATTCCTAAATTAATAACAACAAAATAATTAATAATAATTAATAATTAAACGTAAGTGAAAATATGATTTGGTTTAATCCAAACAGGACAAGAAGAGAAATATTGAGTTTCATAGAATTCCTTTTCTGTACCTCAAAAGAAAAGTGGTGAGCCTGCTCCCCAGCTTTCTTCACCAGAGCTTCTTGCATGGGGGTTTTGCCAATGCCCCCTGCAAGGACTGGGAAGACCTGCACGCGCTTCACCCAGATGTCTCTTCTGCAGGACAACCCAATCACGTCCAGGTCCTCACTGCCGTAGCGGAAAGCGCAGGCGAGGTACACAAACACTATGAAGACAGTGGACGTGGGAGTCAGTGCGGCGTAGATGGTCAGGTTAGATGTTTTATTTAGTTGTATTTGCTACTGAAAAGGATTATAGAGGCCAGGGGGGATTGAGTTACCTTTTCTGCCATTGAGGTTTGCAGGGTCGACTTTCAGCACCCCATCTACAAATGAGAGAAGATCAAATTTCATCATTTGAAACAATTTGTATCATTTCAACAATCTTTTCAACAAAATGCTAAAAGCGCTGGTAAGCAAAACCTAAAAATTTGATCAATTCTAATGTCTAAAGTTGACAATGCAGGCATTTGGGTGTGCATATCATAATTATAACACCTCAAACAAACAGCTTTAATACACATAGCCAATCTCTTTGCTACTCACCAACAATGTCCACAGAGGTCACATGGTCCACAAAGTCTCTCTTCCCCAAGTAGAGGGTCAACTAGGTGGAAAATAGAGAAAATACACAAGTTCATGGAAATTCATAGGGGGAAATAAGTGTAATTTCAGTAGCTTCTTGTAGTGTGGTCCGAGAAGAAACTTACATCCCCATTGCCACTGGTCTTCTTGAAAACTCTGGTTTGAGAAGGGGGAAAGGCAAAGGACAGAATCTTGTTGATGACTCCAGAATAACACATTCACTTGATAGCACATCCACACAATGCTGTTCAATCAATCAATAAATCACTGACAAAATCCACCAATCCAAATCCGGTATTTTTCCACTTAAGGGGCATTTCAAGTCAAGAGGTTTACAGGATATGAGGACAGGAGATGACAAATACAGTATCAATCATACAGGCCAATAGATAAAAAGGACCTAAACACATCAGGAAAGGAAGGCTAACACAGGGAGGCTGACACAATATTGTGCAAAACGGTTTTAAATTTAAAAGTGAAACTGCTTTACATGATAGTGGAGCACTGATCAGGGTTCCTGTTAACCTGGAGAGACCTAAAGGTCATAGTATGTCACTAAGATTAGCCAATTACAACTCCCCGATCCCCTCCCCCCCAGCTCAACCACTACAAACCCTCGCTAGGTGAACCATGGATTAGTAAATAGGGCGACTGCTGGTGGCGATGGTGTAATCCGGACAAGCAGGAGCCTAACTATCACAAAACGTCATGATCTCGATGTGAACATATCCTGTCTCCATTCATACTGCTTCTTAAACTGACAGCTGACAAAGTGTTCTTTAGTCACTCATACTGTTTCTGTACTATCCGTTTCCAGCTCTCACTCGATTTGGATGAGTAGAGTTTGACAATTGATATAAAGCGTCATATTACTATAATATAAGATGATATTTATTTCCGCATCTTGTAAGACGTTTCTTCCTCAATGCTCTCCCCTGCTTCTCACTCAAGGTGAAATCCACCCGATCTGTGGTATCAGGATAGCCGATAAGCCCAAAGACAGAGGTTAGACATGTTTATACTAAGACTAAGTTACATAGGAGAGGTTGTAACCCCCCCCCGGCTTCTCTGTTATTATGGGATTTAGCCTAATCCCTCCTTCTAGTTTTTTTTGGCAGTAGGCCTCCTACTTTTAGAGTTAACATATATGAGACTGTTTACGTAACGTTATTACAGATAGGTGTGGTGGTCGAGATTGTTAAAAGGGTTTAAACGGGCAGTAACCCCTGGTGTGTGACAGGTCATTGAACTTCCAACATTCAACTGTATGGAGGAATGACATTGAAACCAACGGAGACTGATACGATATACAGTACCTCAATCCTTAAAGCTATCCTTAAAGCTATGCGAACGGATGTTCCAATCACAGAACTGTTCTGCTTCGTCAAACTTTTTTTCACCCAAAGTAAATGTCTAAAATTAAGGTTCACCTCTGTGGTATTTAATCGATAATGGGACTAACCTGGTTAAATCTGAATATACATTTATATTTTAATATAGCATGTATTTTAGTGTGTAACAAGTGTAAATGGTCGGAAGGCCGGCTTACTTTGACATCTCGACAGGTTAGTTGAGGGTTCCTGCAAATGAGGCAAAAAACGACATAAGACATAAGACACAATAAGACATAAAAAACATAAATAGATCACGTGTTTATCATAGTCGTTAAACTATTAAGATGAGGCCCACTAAATTCCGAAGTGCCTACAAAATTTCCCAACAATCTCTTGACTATTCAAACTATTACAACTACGAGTAACATTATTCGTATTAACAATTCGTAATAACAATATCAATAATATAATTTACAATTCATAACTGTTTATTTATTATTAATAATAATCATAATAGTAATATGTAAATATTCATGATTAGTTAGTCCTAGCCCTCTAACCCTAACCCTATTACTAAATAATACATATGAATATACATGTGCATTTGTTTTTAATTGATTGAATCAAAGTCAAAGCCAGGATATCACTCAGGAGGCCCAGACCACAGCCCTAATGTACAATCATACCAACCCTTTGAAACATACCAAAATAAGTCTGAACATTTCTGAGCACAACATGTACACAGGTTGACAGGCACACAGCAAAATCCTATCTTATTCGGATCGAATACCCACCCAAAGGTGACCAGTTCATCTACTCACCTCTGGTTCCCGCTCTGTGTGTTATGTATTCCGTGACAGTTGTCTCTGTGTGGTGCGTGTAAGGGTGCGTCCTGCCTCTTATAGGCAGGTGGCCCGTCCCTCCAGCTTACCAGGGCTTGTCATCCCAGGTTTCTATTTTAGATACGGTCAGATTAATCCATTAGTTAGGTTGTTTTTGTTCAAAGGTTGTGTGAGTAAGTTACAGGAGGGCATGGGATTTTCCTCTGCTTCTGTACACGTGGCGTGTTGGCTGGTTGGTTTCCAATTAGATCAACTATTGTGCATTGTTTTTTAACAATTGCCATTGAATCAGAATAAGCTGTATGCTAATGTTATGTTGAGATACATTGACTAGAAACATAACATCGGTAAGATAAGTTATTTTACATTTACATTGATATGTAATTTAATATAAAAAAGACAATTTACAAAACAGTTTTTACAGTTACATTTTGCAGAGTGCAGTGTGCCTTTCTAGTATGATGCATCATATGTAGGCCTATAACGTCTTGTATATGAGCCAAATAAGTTTTAGAACTTTTAATATTTCACACAATGTCCTGCTGGGTCATGAATAGACGCACCCTGGGTTTAAAGATCAAGCTTTGTACTTGAGTCCAGTGCCAATAGTGCATACTTTTTCCTGGCAGGCACCCCCACACCCCCATGCAGTTTACCGTGGACTTAAACTCACGGCGAATCCATTAGACGGATTTAAAGCACAACTCATCACCTCCACAGTTAAATTTAATTGATAATAATTAGGAGGGGACCAAGGTGAACGATTTGCAGATGATCTTTAATGCCTTGCTGGACTCGAGTAGCCTCTCTACCAGGTGTTCACGAATTAAATCAAATGGATCTCTCTGTCATAAAGGGACATCTGCTTGGCTCTCCTAAAGCCGGACCACAGAAGGCCACTCCTTTTTGGATGAACACTGTCTTCCCTGGAATGCCATTCTGCTGAATTGAACTGGCCTCACTGGAAGCTTTCATATTCGTTAGTTACATGTAAGGGTTTTGAACCACAAAGGCTTGGTATCCCATGACTTGGAACATGTATTGAGTGGTATAGTTCAATTTGAGCTGCCAACTTTTTAATTCCTGCATTTAATCTCTGAACAATGCTGTGATAGTACGTTTTAATTATTTTCTTGTTTTATTGTGTGAAGATTCATGAACTCTCACCTAAACAACTAAACCAGTCTATGATTTGTTTGATAGATTGTTTTTTCAAATATTATAATAAATATGTATTTGCATTATGGTCAGACTTTTTTGTGTCCTTTCCTTCTGTAAAAAGTGATGTCATTGGCAGTGTGTCCTAGCAACGAACTTTAATGATGTACTAACTGCCATATTCAGTTCAAAGATTCCTTCAAAGATGTTTCCGTTTGTGGGTTGGTCTGTATCTGCAGATCTCTCAGAGTTGAGGATTAGGTTTACGACTGAGGTTTTTCAGTGTATGGGCTAGCCTCTTAGCAGAAAAGCCTCTTACAAGTCTGTGCCTGCGCCTCTTGCAGCTTGATGCTTGACTTCTTTAAGAAACTCTGAGCTGCTGTAACAGCTTCTTAAATAACACATGCACATAAGTACATACATGCAGGAAAACACACACACACACACACACACACACACACACACACACACGCACGCACGCACGCACGCACGCACGCACGCACGCACGCACGCACCCACGCACGCACGCACGCACGCACACACACACACACACACACACACACACACACACACACACACACACACACACACACACACACACACACACACACACACACACACACACACAGGTGGGTTTCCTGAACAGAGCTTTAGCCTATAAAGCATTATAATTTTAAAGTTTCTTTGTTATCAATGCTGAGGTATTCAACAATTCATGGGGAATAATATATTTAATTCGCTCCTTAAAAATGATAGACCATTTGACTCCAGTGGGTAACACACTAAGTTTGACCCTAGAGGTCACACTTTGTCAACCCATAATCCCCTTATAGATAATCTTGCCCCAATTTAGACCCAAACAACAGACTGACAATACGGCTCCTAATAGCACATTGAACCATATGGTTCACCCTTGTTTAAGGACGTGATGAACTTAAAGACTCCTCGATTAATCCCCAAAAAGAACAATACTAGAGAAAGGCTTCCTCCAGTACTACAATATTGATGAATATTGTGCCTAATCAAATAATCAATTACAAATCAAAGCTCATTTGACGTGAAATGTATGAATGTGTGCTATTTTGGCTTCCTGTGGCAAATCGTATTTCTTTACACATACATCTATTTTTAAATCTTTGCTGTGCTTACATTGTTCGGCAGTTGCCTGAGGTTAGAAGGAGCTTGCATAGCGTTTGCGCCAGGCGTAGTGTACTACTACTGACCATTCACTAATAAAAAAAATCGACTGTGTATGCTAGGTAGGTCTACTCACAGCATCACTTTGACACTACCCTGAGTTTGAAAATACTTCTGATAGTCAAGCTCCAGTAAGAATCTATAACTTCTTGATTATGTAGCTGGTTGGTTACAAATGGATCAACACAGTTACAATATACAAACAAACAAACAAACAAACAAACAAACAAACAAACAAACAAACAAACAAACAAACAAACAATCAAACTGAGAGCAAGTGGTTCCAAGCGAAATCTGATTTGCATCCTGCCGTATGGAAAAGTAAATATCACTAACATGGCAAATGTCAAATGAGCTGCACTTTGAGCGTAGTGAGTATGCTTGTGTATGTGAACAACTAGAGATGTTGTTGATGTGTAGAGACCATTATGATAGTAGCCTGCCTACGCAGATTCAAACTTGACCGCTAAATTATGTTATTCACGTTGTACAGTATGCAAATGCGAATGCAAACTATTTCCTGCATGCAAAACCCATGTGTGTGTTTATGTGGGTGTGCGCGTGTGTGTGTGTTTGTTTGTGTGTGTTGGTGTGTGCGTGCTTGTGTGTATTTGTGTGTGTGTGTCTGTGTGTCTATATGAGTGTGTGTGTGTGTGTGTTTGTGTTATTGTTTGTGTGTGTGCGTGTGTTTGTGCAGGATATGTTGGTCTATTTACATAGACGTTTGTAAGCCCACCCTACAACAAACGTCTGTGTCGTCCCACACCAGAACAAGGTCGGTACATAGACAATCATTACAAATGCATACACCCTGTATACAAATTTGACCCCCCAATATAATAAATGCATTCTCTTCGTTTTCTTCATATATTAAATTCAAGAGAAATTAGTTGAGAACGTTCAGAATATGTCTCTTTGTAACAGATGTCGACTAAAACACAATGAACTTGATCAAAGAACACTGTTTAACCTAAGCCTGGCCCGGGTTTGGTTTAAAAGGGTATTATGAGTAGGGGGGCTTGTGCTTCTATCCGTTTGTTTTATCGAGTCGGGGCTTTGGGTGGTGGTTGAATTGTTGCTGACTCTTGAATAACAACAAGAGGACCCAGCCATGGAGTTACAAACTGCATCTAATAAAGAAAGAATGAGAAGAGGGGAGGGAGAAGCGAGGGGTGTGGTGGAAGACCAAAATAAGCCCTGGAAAGTGAACGATGATCATAACCATATGCAGGCTGTGTTTTTAATGGAGTCGGAGAGAGAGAGAGAGAGGGCAGGGGAGTTAGTGAGAGTGACAGAGGGCTGGGTAATGCAGCAGACAGGGAGAGGGTTACCCATAGCTGTGTTTTCTATTTGAAATCTACAAGATGTAGAGATAACACGAAAGGAGAGGCAATGAGTAAGAGAGACCGAGAGAAGTAGAAAGTGATACGGAGATATAGGGCAGGTTGAGGATTGAGGAAAAAGTGGTCAAAGGAGGAGGGGGAGAGACAGAAAGGGAAAGGGAGGGAGAAAAAAACGAAAGAGGGGACTGGAGAAAGTACACCAGAGTACTTTTTCAACAGCGGCTGTCAAGTCGAGCCCCTCGCAAGAATTCTTCTATTTGGTTTTTCCTTTTTTTCCCCTCTCCCCGTCCCACTTCCTCTTTGTGCTCACATCTGTAATGGCGAGTCACTTCCTCAGTCTTTCTCGGCTCCAATGGGCTCGTCCTCCACTTTTCCAAAGCCTGCCTCCTCTCTGACCACCTCCTGGACAGCAGCTGGAGACAGCGGCAGGCGCAGACGGCAGGACACTCCCCGCCGACAGGCACACAAACATCTCCCCGGACCAGCCCCGGCAACCCCCCCCCCCCCCCCATCAGGCACTCTGGTTTCAGCCGATTCTACCGCCGGCTGGAGAAGCCTGTCAGGAGCCCCAGAGGAGAACAGCAAACCAATTGTTTTTTAGATTTTTCCACTCTTCTTCTTCTTCTTCTTCTTCTGGTCCTATTCCCTTATATGGCAGCAGAGCTGGGAAATCGTTTGAATTAGTCTGGTTGCTGCTTGTGGAAGCACTGCAATCTCGGAACTGGTAAGCGTGTGTCTGTGTGCCTGTGTGTGTGTGTGTGTGTGTGTGTGTGCGTGTGTGTGTGTGTGTGTGTGTGTGTGTGTGTGTGTGTTTGTCTGCCCGTCATATGTGCGCGCGTGTGTGGGCTCCATGTGTGCCAGATGATTGGTTTGTTTTGTCCCTCTGTATCCCTTCTCTCCTGCCTTGTGTTCTCGGGCCGAGGGGCGGTGCTTGTGTCTGTGGTCGGGCTGAAGGCAGTGGCCACGGCCCAAGGGGCAACACTTATTGATTCTGGATCCACTGGATCATTTCTCCCCCCTTTTCTCTCTCTCTCTCTCTCTCTCTCTCTCTCTCTCTCTCTCTCTCTCTCTCTCTCTCCCTCCCACTCTCTGCCTCTGTCCGCTGTCGGGGGTGCGATGCCGTGGGCCGTCTAGTCGAGCAACACATCCCAGGGTCTCCAGTCAGCCGCCGGGGAGGGAAGCGGGTCAGCGAGGCGAGCCTCAGGGGTGTTGGTGTCCACATCCAGGGGGGTTATGGACGAGACAGGCGGGTCGTAAAAAACGAGCAAGACGCACACACGCGACGACGCTGACACATGGGAACGCTGTCCCCAAGGACATCTCCATGGCAACGGGACGCCTGACCCCGGAGGACCTCGCCGGGGCTCAGGAAGCGGCCTTCGCCGTCGGGTCAGCCGCCACAAGGCGTCGGGTCGCCTCCATCGCTCCAGCTCATCCCGGCCAATGGAAGCGTTTGTTTTGAGCACTAAAAGGGGAGTACGGGAACGCCGGTGACTGGACGCACCCGGGAGCACTCTGATACGTCTCCCGTATGGGGGACGCCGAGGACCGCGACCGTACCCTGTCCGCCCTTACTTTTCTCCGGCTGTGACTTGTCGTGATAAACGCACAGGCCCCCCCCCCCCCCCCCCCCCCCCCGGTTACCATGTCGACGCCGGGGCCGTGGTTCCACCACGAGATCAGCCGCGTTCAGGCGGAGGAACTGCTGGCGCGCGCCGGTCGGGACGGAAGCTACCTGGTTCGGGCCAGCGAATCGGTGGCAGGCGCCTACGCCTTGTGCCTGCTGTGAGTAGCATCAACACACACACACGAACGCACACACATCTGCGCACGCACGCACACACACACACACACACACACACACACACACACACACACACACACACACACACACACACACACACACACACACACACACACACACACACACACACAGGCTGTCAGGTAGGTGCTTGGGACTTATTGCCTCTTTGATTGTTTTTTACCCTCACGTATCACATCCTATACCTACTATGTGTAATAGTAGGTAAAAAACTTAATGTGTGTGTGTAATGTGTATGTGATCGTAATTTGTGGTTGCTCAGATGCTTTTAATGAGGGGCAGCCCATGCATCGATCCATCACTGCATTGTTCCGGAAGTCTGGAAGATTCTAGCGTGGCTCAGAACTCCCTTTCTCCGAACCCCGACTTAAGTTTCTGACTCACTACTTCTTCAACTATTTCATTTTGGCATTCCCACTACGGAAAACTATGCGCGAGGATTGATGTTCTGAGCCACCTGTGATTCTCTCAATGGGTTCCGCAGCCCCACTCTCTGCTAGTAAGCAAGCAAGGAATGCTAAGGCTACGTCGCACAGGACATCGTTCACACCTTGACTCCCATTTTCCTGGGTGGTGGTGGCGGTGGTCAAACAACCACGTACCCTGTGTCCTTTGTCCTCCCTTTTTCGCTGGGGGAGGGGCTTTTCCACCTTTGCCCTCTTAACGTCTTTCAGTCGACGGTTCCCCCGCTCCCGCCGCCCTCCCCCGTGGCCCCTGAAGGAGGGAGGAAGGCCCTGCGACCACACCACTCTCCCCACTCGCTGGCTGGCCCGCGTCAGGGCCCAACATTCCTGAAGGCTGAGCTTGCAACTCCCCCCCCCCTCCCATCCTGCCTCTTCCATATTTCTCCCACCTCAAGGCACATTGTCTCATTCTTTTCTATAGAAAAGCCTTATGGGCCTATCTCGACACTGCTGTTTCTCCGTGCTGATCGGATCCCTGCGATTGGTGCTCTCTTACGCGTTTTAGTTTTTTTTTCCTTCTTTGACCTTAAAATGTTCCATCCTATTGGTTATTTCTCTTCTATCCAACATATGGTCAGTTGACGGTGGATTTGTTTGGATACATAGATAGGGGTTAGGCATCTTGCTCAAGGTAGCCTACAGTCGGATCGCAGATACTGAAGTTTGAAGTGGATTGGCTGGGAGTCCAACACCCTAACCAACACGAGACCTTTCCTGCCCCAGTCTCCTATCTTCATCAGTGGGCTGAAAGAGACATCCTCACTGGTCTACAGCTCTTGGGAATGGGGTACCGTGGGTCATATGTGTTGTTGAAAACGTGCTAACACTAACGTCTCCACAGGAAATTCCACAAATCCATCATGCTTTCATAAGTTTTTTTTTTACCACAGTAAGAAATCTGCTTTTGATTTTATCGTTGAACTGTAGTACACTTTACCATGTTTGCATTGTAATCCCTTCTGAGGCAATTAGCTATCATGCATCTGTTATTCATATATTATGTTATCCTATGTACATTTACGGTTATTATACATGCTTATTTTAGCTTGTTATTGTTCTTATGATAATTATGGTTATACATTGGAATTGGTTTCTGGTTTCATTGGTTCGTTTTTTTTCAGATTCCAACGTCATGTTCACACCTACCGGATCCTTCCGGATGCTGAGGGTCTGCTGGCAGTGCAGGTGAGCAGGCCCCGCCTCTTTCACTAACCACCTTGTCTTCCTGCTTTGCTCCCAAATAGCACACAGTCAAAAACAACTAAGTGCACCATCACAGCTCGGGGGATTCACATTTGCGAGAAAGTTGGCCGCATGAGGCTGCAGTTTGTTATAGCCGGGGGGATGGAGCACAAGAAAGGTGTTGTTCTTTCCCCAGTTTCCTTACTGTTCCCCTCACAGCTGCAGCAGTCATACGGTCAGAGTGCCATCCCTGCCGTACGACTGCATGCTTGGAGCTCATTTTGTGAGCTCATTCGAACAGAGGAGGATTGTGCAAAGATCTCATAGATTCCACCGCTGCCCACTAGCCCATTGGCCAATGAGTGTATTTGTGTATTGTGGTTGCGCGAGTGTGTGTGTGTGAGTGTGTGTGTGTGTGTGTGTGTGTGTGTGCGTGTGTGTGTGTGTGTGTGTGTGTGTGTGTGTGTGTGTGTGTGTGTGTGTGTGTGTGTGTGTGTGTGTGTGTGTGTGTGTGTGTGTGTAAGAGAGAGAAAGACAGTGTATGTGTCTGTGTACTTTTGTTTTTTTATGTATGACGTGTAATTGGCTGTTCTAGGATGTGGCGTAGTGAAAACATTGTTATTGTTTACATCCCGGCCAAACAACTAACACACAGACGCCCTGTAATCCCAATAAGTATCAAAGTGGAGACAAATACACACATAGACAGACAGATGCACACACACACACACACACACACACACACACACACACACACACACACACACACACACACACACACACACACACACACACCCACACACACACACACACACACACACACACACACACACACACACACACACACACACACACACACACACACACACACACACACACACACACACACACACACACACACACACACACACACACACACACACAAACAACTTTTATTGAAGGGTTTTCTGCCTATTCAACTCCAAAAGCATTAGCTCAGTCATGGTGTTTTGTTTGTGTGTGTGTGTGTGTGTGTGTGTGTGTGTGTGTGTGTGTGTGTGTGTGTGTGTGTGTGTGTGTGTGTGGGTGTGTGTGTGTGTGTGTGTGTGTGTGTGTGTGTGTGTGTGGTGTGTGTGTGTGTGTGTGTGTGTGTGTGTGTGTGTACGTGTGTGTTTGTGTGTGTACGTGTGTGTGCGAGTGTCTTGTATTTGCAAACCTCTAGCAAGGGGACCTTAGCCTTTTTCAGATATATAACCAGCCTCCTAGAAACTATATCACTCGTTCAGATGTTTTTCCACTGCCATGAGCAAAGCCTACAATCAACGTTTTCCCTCTCTGGATTTGCTTCGCTAGCACACAAAGACTTGACATTCGGGACACTGTGTTATTCTAAGAGGGCCATGGAGATATTTTGGGGTTACTTTGCCTTTCCACGTCTCTTATTCCCGTTCAGTTATTTGTAATTACTTTTCAAGATTTCCTTGTGGCACAAGGAGAAGCATGATTCAAAGGGATCCTGGCAACAGAATCGGGTGACACAGGCCAGAGAACGGCTCCTTCAACTTGAACAAAGAAAACATAAAACTCATGACTCAAAAATATGAAACAGAGAAAAAATATCTCTGCCTGAACAATTCAGCGTATTCTGTTTGATTAAATACACATCTTGCTAGCTATGTGTATTTGTTTTTGGTTTGTTTGGTACTTTTGAAATGAACCCTCTTATGACACCTATTGATATGTAAAAACATTGTCAGATCTATGCATTTTCTACCACACACAATGTATGTGGAACCTACGGTATTGTTGTGTGCATACCTCCGATTTATTATTCTATTATGCTTTTCATACAGCAAACTGTTGCATAAAGTTATACAGGAAGCAAACTCTATGTTTCAGTCACTTAAAGGACGCGTGTTTCTTCAACCAAACAAGGTTTCTTAGCTTAGTTTTGTTATGAGGGAAATACGGTTTAACAGCCCGATGCAGTGTTACAGTTGCTGACAGATAAGGACAATTCTTGAGGAGCGCCAGGGGTATTAGGGAATGAGTTTATAAATACAAAAATACAAAGTATATTTGAACGGGTCTGTGTGTTTCTGCATTGGCCTGCATGCAGCTTGTATGTGCCATCTGAATACAAGTTGTGGACCTCATCACAGTGGGCTGACAGTCCACGGTCTGAGAGTTGGTTTTGCATTGGAAAAAATTGGTTTTGCATTGGAAGGGCGGGGCTCAGTTTGTCAACTCTAGCTGACCTATGTGTGTGTGTTTGAGTGTGTTCTATATGTGAGTATGTGTTTGTATGTATGCATACATCTGGATCCTCATTGGAAGATCTTGGCTATTTAGGATGTGGTGGGTTGATGCAATGGATTTTGATGAACTCGAAAGCCTATACTTTAGGCATGCAAAATACCTTCCCCATATCCTACCTTCATGTCATGTTTCTGAATCCATTGTCATTTTATACAACTTTCTGATAAATAACATGATAGTAATACATCAAAACGCCTTTTTAAGAAATTAAGGAATCTAGTAAAAACGTAATTCAGGTATTGTTGATTCATCATAATGATTTCACCGCTCCAAGTGAGACGCCTAAAATTAAGTTTAGAAACACATTCAGAACCTCATTCTTATATGAATCCTCTGACTGGGATTCCATGTGACCTTGGTGGGATTGAGCCGTGTTGTCACCACAGTCCAAGACAGCTACAGAGAATACACACAACCTGGTACTGACCGTACAGTGTTCATGCCCCACAGACCATGCAGGGAGTTCAGGTCAACTGTTTCCGTACACTGGAGGAGCTGGTGATGGGCTACCAGCACCCCCATAAAGGCCTGGTCACCCCGCTGCAGTACCCTGTGAGCCGTGTGACCGACCCTGGAGACGAGAGCTCAGGTAAGACCGGCCGTCTGCTTTTAGTTACATGCTTGGTTTGACACGTTCAGCTGCAGTTACTAACATGGGGAGGCAGAGAACAATCAAAGTATACAGTGCACAATGGAGTAATTATGGAAACGCTTCACAACGTTTCTAAAAAAAACATTACAGACATTAAAATGTCTTACTCTTAGCACTTCTTCACATTTGCTAATTGGATAATGATGTTTCAAGTGACAACAATACATTTGGCGTATTACAATGCATGTGATCCACTGGCAAATATTGCTGGGAGAATGAGCACAATATATGCAATCAACACTGAAATCATCAGTCAGTGCCAGTGACATTAACTCACAGGCCTCAGGTACGTTTTTCCGCCCCATGTTAAGCACCCGTTTCCCCCCGTGTGCAGACGAAGAGAAGCCCGCTCCTGTGCCGGCCTCCTTCAACACCGCAGCCTCTTCCACAGCAGCCCAGGCGAGGACGCCCTCTCACCTCCCCTTCCTCCATAAGTTGCAGGAACTCAACACAACCAGGTTATCATCTGCTCTCATAGTATCCCAGTCATTTATAGCCGTTGAGGTTAATGGGTGGGTTAGAGATCGTGCTCAAGGATGCTTATAGTTTAAGGACCATAGATATCAACCAATCGGCTGGAATCTCTGGACTAATGTTTATATTGTTTTATTGACATTGTATTATATTGCCATCTTGGTTGGAATATAGTTTTATCCATTATTCATCTTTAAATGACCATGCACTATGCTATATCGGATATATTTGTGTGGGATCCCAGAATGCATTTAATTTCAAATATATGCATCTTCTACTCTGTTATTAGCATCTCAGGAGACGTGATGGGACTGCTCACTGACTACCTCCACAAGGATCTTCCTCTGGACATTGAGAGTGTGTTTAAAGGGGCTACGTGCTTACGCAACCTGCAACACACACTAGGCACGACCTGCCAAGGCCTCAACAGGTTAGCTACCATCTGCTGCTGGTGCGGCTTGCCATGACTATTTGCAAATGCTTTTTTGCAATAGACCATTTGCCCTGATATATTTGATATATTTGATGGACAGACAAAGAGATTTTCTGCGAAGATACTATTTATCTTCTTGGTTATTATACTTATGGTTATTTAGTTTGTTCATATTTTAAACATTGAGGGCATGTGATCCACAGTGAAATTGACCTCACGCTCTCGAGTCTAGAGACACTGGCCAAGGTGTTTGACCATCCAACCAGTCCACTCTGCAACAAGTCACAGGTACTGAATTTTCGCAGCAGCAGCCATTTATAGCTCGAGGAACTCCCGATGAGCTGTAGAAGGACTCCCTCTAGTGGTTACATTTGGGAAATGATCCGCATCTTCCTACTTTGAACACAGGGCCCGGAGATGGAGCTTGACAGTCTGCTGTGTAAGATCTCAGCATTGGTCAGCCTGCTGTCTTCTCTGGAAAAAAGGGTCAGTTGTAACTTTGAGCAGCCAACAGAGTTTCAATGTTGCTGAGATTGGTTGTCCAGATTATAAATAAGTTTTAGATTTGGCTGTACAAATTATGAGCGTTAACCTCAAAATGCCACTAATTAGAAACCCAATTGTGATGATGCTCTGTGCTTGAAGGTTTTGAAAGCGCTGCAAGATGCAGTGACCAATCACAATCTAGCAGTCCAACCTGCCCCCCCTCCTCCGGAACCACCGGCTGTGACGGTGAACACCGCCAGGAGCAACGCCAGGCCCCTGCCCGTCCACGCATTCCAGGTACCACATGAAACATGAAACATGACGATTCAGGAATGCATTTCATTCTTGACCGTACAATTCAATGGTGACCTGCATTGTACCTAATAAATAAATCACACACTGAAAGACGCTGTTTTTCAAAACTTGAATTTCTATCTAAACACTTAATACATAGGCCTAGCCTACTGTAAATAAGTATCTGCAACACGGTGAGCGATTTTATAAGGGGTCGCTCACCATGTTGTTAAAAGGGTCTTACAATAACATACTGTGCTCGAAATGA
Organism: Gadus chalcogrammus; assembly: GCF_026213295.1. Lineage (NCBI taxonomy): Eukaryota > Metazoa > Chordata > Actinopteri > Gadiformes > Gadidae > Gadus > Gadus chalcogrammus. The sequence continues at coordinate 17,292,810 of NC_079421.1, read as the reverse complement.
GAATCGAACCCCATAACCCTTGCTGTGATCACGCCATGCTAGACCTGAAGAAAATATAAACACGTATGTTTTTCTTAATTCAATAACAATATCTGTAACGAACATACATATCGACCCTATTTGTCAATATTTGCGTGTCCAGGTCAAGATGGCGCGCTACGGCCGGCAGACCGTCTCCGTGGACGTGGACACCGGAGTGCTGCTCTTTGACAAGAAGACAGGGACTTTTGGCGTGGAGACCATCTCCCACGAGCGGGGTAAGCAGAACAACACTTATGTCCTCTGTTCAACTTTAGTCTTTCCAATAGGCACCTGCTGTATTTCCCTTTGATGATCAAGCCATATCAGAATCAGAATCAGTTTTATACCCACAAACAATATGGCTTTGATACACGGAATTTGCCGTGGTATAGGATGCTGATATCAAAGTGCAACATAGGTACTAACAAGCTATAAACTCTTAATATTAAAGGTGCTTTTGTAGGTAAGATCTTGCAAGGTAAGATGTCAAGGGAGATTATGAAAATAAGCAACCAAAAAATGAATATGTCTTTAAACACGTTCAGTAATGTGAAGTAATCTCCTCCTCCAGTTCTGCAGGTGGTCCAGTTCCACGCCAGCCCTGCTAAGCTGCGCCTGGCGGTGGACGGTCACCACAGCACGCCACGGGAGCTCACCTTCCAGAGCGCCAGGGTGAGAGGTCAAAGGTCATCCCCGCCCCTGATCGTTCTGTCGTTCAGCTAACGTTCAGAGGGCAGATCTGATCAGTGTCCTCCACCCTACCCCACACCTCTCTCCTTCCAGAAACGGGAGGCCTTCTGCATGCTGCTCCAGCTGATGAAGACCAGACACGCCAAGCTGGGAGAGCCCGACCTGCTCTCGGTGTTCGTCGGCACCTGGAACATGGGTAGGGAGGGAGCGGAGAATCAGTGTGACCACGGTTACTTAGTCTGGCTCTGACACTTATTTGCACACCTTGTTTAACTTAGGTATCCTTTTCTGGCAAATGTGTGTGATCGTTCAAAGAAATAATCATCCACATTTGCCAGATACACAAAACATACATCACATGAATGTCCACATTATAGGAGCAGTAAGTACATTCATATAATATTAATGCTATAAATAGATGTATTTAAAATTTTTATAACACTAAGCTATTGATATGGGGGAAGAATAGTCTAGTGGTGAGGTTGTCTGCCTCCCAGCCAAAGGGTCCCTGGGTAACCTGTAGGTATTCTTCTGCAAGATGCATAAGCTACGGGCTCAGTCATTGCATGTTTCTGAAAAGATTGAACTTTGGATAAAAGTGTCCACTAGATGTCTATGCAGCAATAGTAAATGGGGATATTTCACCAGCTACTTTGGCCTGAGGACCAGTTAAAGGTGACCTATTATACCACCAGGTGTGAGTATGATTAGCCGTTACAAGCCGTTACACACCTGGTATGATGTCTATGTCACCTTTAGCTCGTCATTCACTCACACGCTCATTTGCCCGGTCCAGGAGGGTCTCCGCCGCCCCGGGACCTGACCTCCTGGGTGACCTGCTGTGGTCTGGGTCGCACCCCGGACGAGTCCACCGCCTCGCTGGCCCACGACGTCTACGCCCTCGGCACACAGGAGAACCCCCAGGGGGAGAGGGAGTGGACGGAGCACCTCCGCACCACCCTGCGCGGCTGCACCCACCTGGACTACAAACAGGTAAACACCGTCACCTGGACTACAAACAGGTAAACAGCATCACCGGGACTACAAACAGGTAAACACCGTCAGCTGGACTACAAACTGGCAAACAGCATCACCTGGACTACAAACAGGTAAACAGCATCACCTGGACTACAAACAGGTAAACAGCATCACCTGGACTACAAACAGGTAAACACCGTCACCTGGACTACAAACAGGTAAACACGTCACCTGGACTACAAACAGGTAAACACCATCACCTGGACTACAAACAGGTAAACACAATCACCTGGACTACAAACAGGTAAACACAATCACCTGGACTACAAACAGGTAAACACCGTCACCTGGACTACAAACAGGTAAACACAATCACCTGGACTACAAACAGGTAAACACCGTCACCTGGACTACAAACAGGTAAACACCGTCACCTGGACTACAAACAGGTAAACACCATTACCTGGACTACAAACAGGTAAACACCATCACCTGGACTACAAACAGGTAAACACCGTCAGCTGGACTACAAACTGGCAAACAGCATCACCTGGACTACAAACAGGTAAACAGCATCACCTGGACTACAAACAGGTAAACACCGTCAGCTGGACTACAAACTGGTAAACACCATCACCTGGACTACAAACAGGTAAACAGCATCACCTGGACTACAGACTGGTAAACACCATCACCTGGACTACAAACTGGTAAACACCATCACCTGGACTACAAACTGGTAAACACCATCACCTGGACTACAAACTGGTAAACACCATCACATAGACTAAAAATGGGTAAACACCACTGGACTTCAAACGGGTGAACACCAGATGAACAATAGCCTATATAGCCTGTCAATTAGCAAGGAATGACTGGTTTACTTGATTACGGTAATTTACAGGACCATGATATCTTAAGATATATCTAAGTATTCTTATTTAAAAGAAATTATAATTGTAAATGTATTTCAAAACTATGTATGTAGATAGATAGGGTATCCAAGATTTGCATGACATTGCATAGCATATCATTTTCATATTCATGAAAATATTAATCTGTATGCTGAGTGGTATAATATGGCTCCTTAATGCAGTAAGGCTCTCTGTCCTACAGGTGGCAGTGCAGTCCCTCTGGAACATGAGGCTTGTGGTTTTGGTAAAGCCTGAGCACGAGGGCCGCATCAGCCACGTGAACACGGCCAGTGTGAAGACCGGCCTGGGAAACACACTGGGTGAGCTGCCCTTCCTGCATGCCATTTCCATCAGCACCAGTGCACATAATAATTAGGCAAAATAAATACCGGAAAAGTACTGCCCAATGGCTAACAGCCAAAAACATCAGTGGGTGATCAGCCAAGAACAAAAGTGTTTTTGCTTTTTCTGTTTCAGGAAACAAGGGAGCCGTTGGGGTCTCCTTCCATTTCAATGGAACATCTTTTGGCTTTGTCAACTGCCATCTGTCCTCTGGCAGTGAGAAAGTAATAAGGTAAAATAAATACACTTTTAGGGGTTTGCCAGTAAAAACAATAACTTATTCTTCCCACAGGAAGTTCAGGGCCCCAAATTGCAGACCCTGAGTGCCCTGAAATACAGCCCTTGTGGTTGGAAAGACAGACCGAGCATCTTATTATGAATGTATATGAATAATATAGGAGGAACCAGAACTTTGTGGACATTCTCCGGCTGCTCTCGCTGGGAGACAAACAGCTCAACGCCTTCGACATCAGCCTGCGCTTCACCCATCTCTTCTGGTGCGGCGACCTCAACTACCGACTGGACCTGGACGTGCAGGTCGGACATGGGTGTTTATACAGAATTCCGTCATGGGGTCGATCGGTAGTTACGAGTGTGTGAATAGCACAACTGAAACACAATGAAATTGGTCTCAAAAGTCATGTAACAAGCAAAATAGCTAAATATAAACATTTTTTCTCTCTGTACATCTTTTTTCTTGACCAACCAACTTTCTCTGAATTTGAGATGAAACATTCTCCTGGAGAGCTTTTCTCCAGGCGATGAAGTTCAGCTCAGGTTTCTGCTTTTCCTTTCCTAACATCCCTAACATTGGCATTTACCTAAGGGGGAATTCTGCTCCACCTGGAAGAACATTTCTTTTAATTCTTCTTCTGGCTTGTGGCTCATGCCTAGTTTTATAATGTTGTTTTTGTCATGTCCATTTTAACCAGTTAAACATATTACAATTTAGATTGCAAAGTTGAACATTTAGATCGTTGTCCCATTATTGACAGTGCTGTAACAATGCTCAGGTGCAAACAATGTAAACCGAGTGGATGCACCCGCTCAACCTATCCTCTGTCTTCCCCTGGTGGTTCATCGATTCTGGGGGGAGTCAACGTTGGTGGGGTCTCCAGGACATTCTGAAGCACGTATCCAAGAGGGAGTTTGAGGAGCTGATGTGTGCAGACCAGCTTACCAGAGAGAGACAGAAGAACAAGGCTTTCCTCAACTTCAGTGAGTTGCTCTCTCTCTGTCTCTCTGTCTCTCTGTCTCTCTGTCTCTCTGTCTCTCTCTCTCTCTCTCTCTCTCTCCTCTCTCTCTCCTCCGTCTCTCTCTCTCTCTCTCTCTCTCTCTCTCTCTCCCTCCTTCAACTGCACCACCGTCCTAGATATTGTGACTACGTTGCGTGTTCAAAATAACCATTCATATATCAATGAGCCATTTTATATAATTTTGTAACATTCGTAGCTGCTTTAGACCTTAAAGGCGTGTAGCTATACATGGGAAGACAAGAACATTTGTGTAATTAATAGAAAGGTATAGATAGGTCCGATGCGTTACGAGTGGGTTCTTTTTATTAACGTCCATCCCTTTCTCACTACCCTCTCTCTCCCTTCTCTCTAATTTTGACATGGTTAAGAGGAAGAGAAGATTTGCTTTCCACCCACATACCGTTACGAGAGAGGCTCTAGGGGATGCTACCTGTGGCAGAAGTACAAGACGTCAGGGGTGGGTAGCCAAACACTGACCCCCCCCCCCCCCCTCCCTTACCTTACCTACTGTCCCTATCTGCAATCGGAAAAATGAATATTCAATGAATCATACAAATCTTTATTTAAGAGCACTTTTCAAAACGGCAGTTACAAAGTGCTCAACAGATGAAACGGAGAAATGTAGTTAAAAAAAACTGCAATAAAATAAAAAAATATTGACATAATCAACAATTATGTAATAGAACCTCATCATCATTTTCATCATTTTGTTCACAAGAGCTGTTAGTGCCATGGAAACCCTAAACAATTTTTGCATCGGGATTGATGATAAATTACAGGCAGATACACTGCGCTTGTTTAAAAAAAGCTTCCCTTCACCCAAAGATTCTAAGTATACCATTGGCTGAGTGTAAAGGCTATTTCTGCATGGAAGCTAATCCTTTTTATGGGTCTCAGCAAGGCTAGCTAGCGTGACAGCAGCTGCCAACACCACTAAAAATAGTGGTTGAAGTATTATTAGACTACACAAATGTTTAGTTTTCTTCTACATTATATCTACATGTTTTTTTTTTATTTTTGTAATATTTGGGAAATATTTATAATGACTCGTTACTTACTTCATAAATGTTTTTTTCTTTATTTTGTATGTTTTCCTTGCCAACACCCACACACTAAAACCAGTTTCTTTAAATTGGTGGACCTGTTTGAACCCCATTGTGTCTAACCCCATTGTGACTCGGTTGTTCCAGGTGCGAGTCAACGTGCCATCGTGGTGTGACCGGGTTCTGTGGAGGACCTATCCAGAGGCTCACCTTAACTGCACCTCTTATGGTAAATACCGGAGTCAAAATAATCTAAAGGTGTTCTTGGCAAAAAACTGTTTATGAAGGCGGAACTTATGACATGAATTAATGACACTTGTATTTTTTATGAGATAAACAGATGGTGTATAATGCTTTGTCATAAAACAATACCTCTGATCAAAATATTAAACCATTGCCTGATCTGTGGTCAATAAAGAGGCCAACTGAGTCACTTCCTTTCATTGAATTCATGTAAGAAAACAAAACCAGAAAATGTGACTATCACTTCTGCTGATAGTTCCCTTTCAGTACAAAATGACCCCTGTCCTTTCTTACACATTTTCTTTACACAACCTTTTTTACATTGGTCATCAAAACAATGTCTCGAATCCACCAGATGAACAACCGTGATTGCTGTATGTATCTGTTCGGCTTTAATGTTAAATAACTGGTTTGGATTAATGTATTTATGGCACAGAAAAATACAAAAACGAATGTGTATTAATTTACCACAGGTTGAGGATATATAAAGATTATGAAAAATGCACTTGACCCTCGGTTGAGGAAAACGTTATTATCTTTACAGGAGCCTATAGTGGGAAAACCCCTTAGTGAGAAACCCTTAGACCTCTGAGCCGCTAAGAGGAGCAGTTCTACACGGGAACACATAGGGAGTACCAAGGCCATAAGACGATAACAACATCATCGTTATCTTTTCTGTGGGAATGAAACAAAGAGAAACTGTGGGAGTGGGGAGGAGCAGGAGAGGGCTACATGCGCATGGGCTTCCATGTGGAGATGGAGCCCTCTAGGCTCTGTGTAGGCAGCTATGACAGGACAATGTGTGTTTGTGTGTGCACAAATAATATGAGGAATATCCCAGTTCTGCAGCTATGGATGGGTAAACTGCAGAGGTCTCATTTAATAGTGTAGTGCTTGTTCACATGCGAGGACAAATACAGACTATTATTATTATTTGAGAGAGAGAGAGTTAGAGAGAGAGAGAGAGATAGAGAGAGAGAGAGAGAGAGAGAGAGAGAGAGATGTTTTGTCCTAAATAAGGCTCAAGAAAGTATATGAACAGTAAGCATATTATGCACACCAGTGCAATTATAGGAGTCTGAGAGAAGAAGATGCCTCATGATGACCATGATAATGATGCAATGATGTCACCTGAACCAGGTTGTACCGACGACATCTTCACCAGTGACCATTCGCCTGTGTTCGGCACATTCGAAGTCGGGGTGTCATCACTGCCCGGTTCAAAAACAGGTGAGCTCATTGGTTTGGCTCCGATAAAAATTCAGCCCTTCACAAAAATACAAAAGTGATACAATCAGACATGTGGTTTATGTGAGCGGCTCCGGCCTGTTTATCTACAGCGGACCAAAAGTCAAGCACCGAGAGGGCCCGGATAGAGCTGGAGAGGCTGGAAGCCATCGTGAAGACTGCGAGCAAGTCCAAGTTCTTTGTGGAGTTTCACTCCGCTTGTCTGGAAGGTATGGCGTGTGAAGCCCCCTAATTCTTCCGTTACACCACTAGTCATCATTATGGTTCCAAGCCGCCTTACCCTTTGACTGCTTGTTTGTGTGTGCTTCCTGCAGAGACACGTCGGTCTAGTGAGAATGACTCACAGAGCTGTGATGTGCCCGGTTTCCTCAAGCTCGGCTGGTCAGCCAAGCAACTGCCGAAGGTAAGTTCCAGGCATGTTATGGGCAGTGAAGTGGGGGGCGAAAGAGAAGGGATGATATGCATCTTAGGGCCTATACCTGTCTGAATCTGAGCCGATACAAGGTGATCTTGCAGACTTCGGGGGAGCCAAAACCTTTTTTGGCAGACCTTGTCTTGACACACCTGTGTGTTTTATTTATCAAATATGTTGTTAAGGAAATTGTTGATGTGTTAATGAACAGTTCTCTAGGTATAGTCAACATTAGTATATGCTACATGCCAACCTCGTAAGATGACAAAATTTGATTGGTTCGGTTGATTGGTTCGTGTAGTATATACTAAAACAATTATTCACCTCAGTCTCTGTGAGTAAGCCTGAGGTAGGGCTATTCCCCACCATTCACTTCGCCTGCGGTGAATAATTGTTCAATATAGGATCCTCCCACTCAGTCTTTAAACATCCTAATGATCAAATGGTAGACATGGCATGCATCTATATTATTTCTATTTTCTTTTATAACGTTTTTTATCTCCATTTCCACCAACCCACCTGGTCCTCTGCTCAGACCCACTTGTGGGACGGACCCTACAGTTTGTAAACCACTGTAGATCCACGAGCTGCTGCAACATGTCATATTGTAAACTGATGTCTATCTAGTAAACCTGTACTCTTTGTGTTTACAGCTGCTCCCTGTTGCATCGGATGTGGACTATCTGCAAGATCAGCACCTGCTGTTGTCCATCAAATCATGTGATGGCTTTGAGTCATATGGTTGGTCATTGTCTCATCGCTATTTCCAAAAGCTTATCAATAGCAATGTGGTTGCCCTTATCTATCTTAGCGATAAGTGATCAATTATCATAACTTTTTGAATATGCAGTATTTCTAAGTAATCTATGTTTCTATGTTATTAGAGCAGGGCCCTCTTGGAAGATGCTGAATTTCCAAGTTTAAGGGATATTTGAAGGCAGAATGTTCAGTTTTGGATACCAAGATCAGACCTCCATCAGTTCAGCTACTTCATGCTGTGAGCATGACATAACTAGCATAGGTTAGCTCAGACATAACCCTGCTCACTGCTGCTGTGGCGACTTCTATTGTCTCATTGGTCTAAATAATGATAAAGATAACGCTTGATTTTGTCACATCCGAAACTATTGTTTTTCAAGGCCTAATGTTTTTTTTACTTGTTAGTCTGACAAGATTTTCAGGTCAATAAATGACTGTTAATTCACTATCCATCTCCGAATGAGGTCACAAAATGGTGCTTGAGTCTAGTCTGATGAAGAATGAGTGATGTTAGGAACTGGAGGTTGACTGCAACATTACCAGGAAAAATCAAGCAGCACACATTTTGCGACAAATTTTTCCTCACCCGGCAGGGGATGTTCAGAGAGGGGGACGGAGCTACTGCAACAGACATGCTCTTCAGCCCACTTGTGTGTGAAGCGGCGTAGTGTTTTTTTCCTGGCTCTGCCTGCTTTGCCGGTGAACCAGACGGTAAACAAACCGTCAGCGGACTGATGTCACACAGGCAACATTGTTTGGGCCTCTGGGAAGTGAGGTCAAATACCACAACCGTAGTTACCGCTTATCGCCATAGAGAAGCTTAAAGTAACCTATAAAGTAACCCCACAAACGCATACAGTAGGATATTAAAGCAATGATTTATGTGACACTTCTGAACGGTGACATAATGGCTTGACCCTTTGTCCGACCTGCGGTTGACATCGTAGGGCAGTTCCTTTCTTGAACAATTGACACTAGACTTCTAGAGGAAGTCTAGCCTATGGAAGGCTGAGGCAGCAACGAAGGCTTTTTGGTTCCGGCTTAGGGTATATCTTTGATGCGCCAAGCTGTGGATCACAGCAATAAACCCCCAGGGATTGATAGTTTCATCATCATTCTTTTGTAATTGATGCATGCTCAAAGTATTTCACTATACGATACGATATGATACAATACTACTTTATTTGTCAGTAGGGAACTGAAATTAATTTTGCTTCCCTGGAAAGGCCCCTCAAAACATTTAAGACATTCTGGTAAACAAGTACAAATGACACATGACATGACAGCACAGAGATACAGCACAGATGACAGATTAGGCAAGCACAGGTGTTGACAGGAAAGACACAAGTACAGACACATATACTCAGACACAAGTAAAGACACATATACTGAGCTATATAGTCAACTAGACTAGGGTTAATTCGATAATGGCTTCTGAGGCCTGTAATGAACATGCTTCATTCAGGTTAAACCGGTCAAAGTTGAGTGAGCAGCCTCACGCAAGAAAACGTTCACTCGAGAGTTCAGGTTTAAGTTTAAAGATATCTTAAACTGGTCATTGAAATTGGCCTCAGGACTGAACCGAGCAGGAAAGAGGAAACATTAGATATTATTAGTGGAAAACATGATACAACATAAGCTGAAAACATGATGTCTTGTTGAAACCTGTGTACTCTAGGAGAATGCTGTGTGGCCCTGCGGTCACCGAGCGGCCCGCTGGAGCAATTTGAAACCTTTCTGAGCCATCGGGGCGAGGAGATGGGCACCATCAGAGGCCATGTCAAAGTTCACGTGCCCGCAGACTACAGACGAGCAGCCAGGTCAAAGATCTACGGTTGGTCCACGAGAGCCACCGGTCCAGAGCTCTCCCTGTGCCATCACTTTCTGCTAAACTTCCGCTTCCAACTGACTCTTTTTTCTTGTGAAACCCTCAGTGCTTCCTCTATTTGTCTCCTGAATTAACCTCCATCTTGACCTTATTTTGTGTCTAGCTGCTGTCCCTTGACCGCTTCTGCTTTTTTGGCTGCTTCTGCTTGGCAGTCCTCTGACCAGATGCATCCTGAGCCTACACTGATACTGGGGGATAGGGGTAGTGTGTTTAACCCCCTTCCCCGCTTGGTCAGAACCTCTCCGGAACACCACCGCACTGAACCTCCTCAGTCTGCTTTGGCCGTTATAAACACAAACACACTGACGTTTTCTTCCTGATGTTGAACTATATGATTGGAATAAAATCCTCTCTGCCTTTTGCTGTTCTTCAGAGTGTTTCTGCTTTGAGAAGGACGACAAGGGTCCAGGAAGGGGTCCCCCAGTGGCTCTGCCGTCCATCCAGGCCCTCGTCCACAAGTGAGAACCTGTTGACTGATCTGTGCTGAACGCAAACACTTCCTAACACACACATACTCACACACAGAGACGTATACACTTTGAGGACTTAAAGCGGATGTGTACACTTAAAGATATTCTGCTGTATACTATTACCAAATGTGCCAGGATTTACATTTTAAGTCATAGTGAAGCTACCTTTTTTTTTTCGATTTTAGGATGTTTCCTTAACGTATTTATTTAAAGGACCTTTTTTTATGTGTATGGTTTCTCTTTTGGTCTCCGGCAAGTCCTTCCCATCCAAAGCCAAGCAGCTACACCAACCCCGCCTACTTCATCTTTGAGGGCATATCCGTGGCCCCCAGGGCGGCGGACCCCCCGCCCAAACCAAGAGCCCCCCAGGTGGTCTGGTCAGGGGACGAGGCGCTGCAGCTTCCCAAACTCACCGCCGCCGGGAACGCCCCAGACGGGAAATCCGCTCGCAGGTCCAACTTCACCGAGATCGAGATCCCAAACGCGCCGTCGCCCTACTCCCAAATCAATGACCTCCACCTGCACCATCACACTAACTCCTCCAACTCCTACCAGCTGTTCCCCTCCAAATCCCCACCTCCTCTACCCCCGGCACAGAGTCAAAGCATCGCGCACGCCCACGAGCATCTTCCACAGGCCAAAGCCAAGGGCCCGGGGGTGGCTCCAATGGTGGCTCACACCCCCGCACCGGGGAAGAACCTGGCCAGCATGTACGTCAACCACCCGGCCATCCCCAGGGAGAGCCCCAGGAGGGATCCTCCCATGCCTCCCCCAGAGAGGGCCGGTCCTCTCCAGGGCCTGAAGCACCCGTCTCTGTTCCCCTACGCCTCTACCCGCTTGCCACTAGCCTGCAAGGCCTCCGCTCCCTGGAAGGTGGAGCAGCAGCATCGGCAGCAGCAGCACCAGCAACACGCAGCGAGACCTGCGGGGGACCACTCCCTGACCGCCCTGCAGATCGCCAAGTCCCTCAGTGAGATGGACTTCTTCCCCCCGGACATGGGCAGCCAGTATGTAGCACAGCAGAGGTCGGGACAGAGGAACGGCCCCGGCACGCCGGCGGAGAGGGGCTACTGCAGGGAGAATGAGGTTTGGACATGGGTTCCTTCACCCAGGTGGCCGTATGAAGGCAAAGTCTGGACGTAGTGTCTGTGACATCCCTTATTGGTTTACACACAACCTATATGAAGCGGTACATTTTGTGTTAGGAGTGCTGCCTGTAGGCCATTAGAGGAACTCCATGTTAGGCGCTTCCAGCAGGGCTTCCCAAACAGATGTCATGGTTGCAGCTTGGTTTAGAAACAAGATGGCTGTGAGGTGAATAATGGCTCATTTGGACTTTGAGGTGACCGCTCACTTCCTTCCTTATTTTGCAGGTGTCGGTCCTGCGCGGTGCGCCGGAGACAGTGCGGGAGCTTCTCGGGATGCTGGGCCTTCAGAAATACACACTGGGACTCAGTCTGCACGGCTGGGACGACCTTGATTACTTCAGGTGAAATGAGCCAAGACAGTAGCAATCCTGAGAAACATCCGGTCTGTGGTGGAGGGGTGAAGGTTGTGATCAATGGGGGGCCATGGAGTCGGGTAGGGAAGTGTCTATTTGCCTAATGGCACTTTTCCACTGGCGGGTATGCTTCGGACCCAGCCATCCCAGGTAGTGAGGGTGCGGTATAGCCCAGCTCTGTTACGGCTCGTGTTTCCACCGCCGACAATGCCCTTATGGAAGGGCGGGGTTTAAGACGGATGGCGATAGCCGCGGCAGCTACGTAAGCATCGTGACCTAAAAGCAGCCCTACTCGGTGTAGCCGGCTATTAAATCCAAGGAAGAAGAACGCGACACAATAAAAGAGCAACAATGTAGCACGTCCAAGAAGGACGTCAAACTTTAGCATGACATTTTATTCAATAAACTAAGCTTTCGTCGTTGTACAGAAATACCTTGTGGGTACTGTGTTTGTTTATTATCCCCGTGTCGCAGGGAACTGACGATACTGTCGACCCATCAACGGACGGCGTGTGTAGCTTGAACCACCCCAACGGAGGAGTACTGCGAGACGAGTACGGCTCAGTCCGGATCACGCCCACTTTTGGCGGTGGAACGCGACCCGTGCCGCACCTTTGCAGACTGAACCGACCCGCTCCGGTAGAAATGCGCCATAAGAGAACAACCTGATCTCGCAAGTTAGAAGAATGTCTCCCTGCAGATCAGTGTGCAGTCTGATCTTTCATCTGAAAATGAATAGAATTGTGCTGTGAAAAGATCAACAGATTTGGATGAAGGCTTCTCTCATACTAGAAGATTTTATTGCTTTAATTTCGGCCGGATTCGGCAAGAGTGAAGACATCACCAGGCTCACCTAGTTTACCTAATCTAAGCTGATTGACTTTTGATGAAAGATAGGCTGTGCCCATATGTGGAAATCAATTGCTTCACAGTAAAGGCCAGAGCAATTATTATGAACCGCAAACTTGAATATCCTGATGGTCTCACGAGGCTAAGCGTTTGTATCAATCAACCGCAACCTTGGCATCTGATCTAAAGTGTGGAAGGGTGTGTTTTTTAACTGATCTTAACAAAGCGTAACCACTCTGTTTACGCGCAACTACTTGATTTTTATGTGAATGTGTGGATGTGGAACTGCTTTGACCCTCCAGGTGCAAAGTTCTGGCCTCCCACACTTAGCAACATAATTATTTTTCCCACATATTTAGATGTTTCTCTGCACTCAAGAATTCAGAATGATTCACCTTCCTGAAACACAGCCACAATCTCTGGACAGATTTATACCTGCCCGCCCAAATGCACAGCCCGCGCAGTGGCGCGTAAAATCTGAATCAGAACTTGTGGATTTTTCGTTTGTGGGCACAATTTGCGAAGACGACCTAGCAAGGGCCGTTTGAATGTGCTTGTTTTGGAAGAAAACTAAAACACTGCTATGGGAGATGAAAAAAAAAGAATATGATTTGTGTTGACAATAACTAAGGGTACACTCACACTAGGCCATCTGGCCGTGGCCGTTTTCACACCTAACCGTGCTCAAATGGCCCCATTGTTCTCTGGCCTGCACTCAGACTAGGCCATTTGGCCGTGGCCGTTGGCCGTCGCAACTGTGGCCTGGCCACGGTAGGTACATACGTCGTCACGTCGTAACACGTCATCACCAAGCGTCCGCTGCATGGACCATAATAAAGTCTGCCGCCAGTCAGAGTTTTAACAACAATGGACAACAACACAGAGAACACACCAACAGTTGAACCGCTTGACGCCATGTTTACCGTTTAATGGGAAAGAAGGCTTGTCGCCTTTATTATGTCCGTGGTCGTCGCATGGACTATATGTCATCCAGCTCAGGTTGCGTAGCCGTGCGTGTGTCGGCTCATTAGCATCTGTACCGTAGCGGCCCGTACCGTAGCAGCGCACCTCTCCAAAGTGGCCAAATTGGCCTGGCCAGACTGGCCACACTCACACTGGCAGATTTGAGCACGGTTAGGTGTGAAAACGGCCACGGCCACGGCCAGATGGCCAAGTGTGAGTGCACCCTTACATGGTGTTGTAAGACACCGACCAAGGTCTAAGGTGCTGAGATCTGTCTGCACACTTCCTTTTGCATGGGGTTTATATATCATTATAATGTAAGAATGCAAATAGAAGTAAGGTTATGAAGCGACTAAAGCAAAAGAAGGGCTGTCTACATCAAGTCACCATGAGGATCTGATTGCAAACAAGCCATCAGGCCATCATATTTCCCTGGTTTAGCAGCTCACATATCTGACCTATTTGTGTATGCATAGAATGAAGACGGCAGCCGTGGATAAGCCCTCAAATTAAATATGCAACCTTTGCAATGTTGCCTACCTCCAAATAAAAGGAGTTATTGGGTATCATAGCTGGTGTGAATTCCTCCTGTATGTCTCCACACATGATAGTCATTGTAACAGGAGGATAAAAAAATGTAAACATAGCTTGGTGTTTTGACACACATAAGTCCCAACTACCACACAGTTTTCCTGCTGCTATGGTATGCAGAACCGTTCCTCAATGATGCATAGGAACATCATTCTATTCCCTGAAACATCTGTTAATCATCAGCGAGCCCAGCAATGTACTGCACATGTGCAGGGAGTCTGTTCACCCTGCCTTGCTGTAGCTTAATGTATTATAGAAATGTGATACTGTACGTAATACCCAGAAATAGTTCTAAAACTTTCATACCATATATGTGAATTAATGTACACATGCTTGGTTCTCTGGTTTTGTTCTTAAACTTGAGAGGAAAATAAACCCAGTCTTCCTTGCTTGACACTTGATTTTGCTCGTGCTGGTCTTTTTTCTTTTTATTCTCCATAGTGGAATCACGGAGGAGGACTTGCGCGCCGCAGGGGTCTTGAACCCATCTCATCGCCGCAGGATCCTGGAAAACCTGCCCCGGATCCTGGAGAACCTTCCCAGCATCTGGAACTAAACCCTTTGCAGAATCACAAAAGAGACTAAAGACAGCGAGGTTCAGAGGTCCTCGTTAAAAACCTCTACATTCACTCTGCAAATACTGTCACCGGGCCCTGTCTGCACACGTGCACACACACGATGTTCAGGGTCCGTTCAGGCCACCATTACATTCCCATCGCTCTGTCAAGCGGTCCACCTTCCTCATGAGAGATGTTTATTCAAATCGTGGTGTCAAGATGTGTCTCGTTTAATACTGTGACATGTTCAAATATTGATAATGGATTTGAAGCCACGCAGGTTTTGTTAAATTACTTTGTAAAAAGCGCACTGCCTCACTTTGAATGCATTCATTCATGGCTGATGTTTAACATTGGTACGGACCGCCTCCTGGATGTTCTTTCTGTTGTACTGTCATTGCTTGTAAAAGAGGGAGTTAATTACAGTCACGGTGTCCAGAAACGGCAGTATAGCTGTAACGCGATGACGGGGGTGGGGACAACCTTCAGGATCTCCTGTTTACCGTCTGATACTGTGCTGCTATTGCTATCTTGTCACTTAATCTGTGCCTGTGTCATGTTTTAACTGGGAGACCTAAGGCAGCTTTTCCCTGTGACTGAACAATCAATGAGGTCCATTTAGGCTGCCATGCAACGGCGAGCGAGCAAAGCAAATTCACTTCATGTATGTTCCGTGTTCATGGACCCCTGACGTAGATCATTGCACTTGGCTGGTGAAATGAATTTTGGTTAACCTTTACAATCATGTTATCGTACTTCTCTCATTCCGGAATAAGTGATGTTTCTGCTAATGTATGACATAATGTACCACACATTTTGGAAGGTCCAATCCGAGAAACAAATGTTGCAACAGATTGATTTGCTTTGCATGTTAATATTGACTTGATATAAATCCACCAAACAACCCAAATACTTCTCCAATCTCTTTCTTACACCTTGACCACATGTTGTACACTTTTATTGTGACCTGATTCCATGTTTTTTTAGTTTACAAGTTAGTTGTTTACTGAACGTGTGTGTGTGTGTGTTGGGGGGGGGGGGGAGACTTAATTTATATACGTTAACGGGAGACGGAGAGCTAGAGTGAAAGTACAGAGTTCGAGTCTGTTTGTAGAAGTTACTTATTAAAGGCATGAGCCAACACATCCCTGACATCAGGTATTCACCGTCAAGGCTACTTCTGGAAAATATACTGTTACGGCAGTCAGCATTCCCAATGCCCAAAAGCTGTATACAATCAACCCGACTGTCATGGAAACATTAGCTTCTTCTGATATGTTATAATATACATTATCAGCATATTATTAGTTGAATTATTTCAATAACACAATATAGACCAAAAAACATACAATTAATGCAATTCGTTTTCATGTATTTGCACCCAAACAAGTGTAATTCTAGTGAGTTTATCACTATTAAGTAGTCAAATAGGTAGCT
Source organism: Gadus chalcogrammus (assembly GCF_026213295.1). Classification (NCBI taxonomy): domain Eukaryota; kingdom Metazoa; phylum Chordata; class Actinopteri; order Gadiformes; family Gadidae; genus Gadus; species Gadus chalcogrammus. The sequence goes on along the minus strand of NC_079421.1, from coordinate 17,276,648 downwards.
TCATGTCCCTGTCCTTTTGAAATGAGGTAGGTTATATGATGTGTGTCGCAGCAGCATCATAAGGCCAACGCATGTTGACTTGATTGGTTGGTCTGTATTGCGGCACGGCCATGCTTCAATATTGGACCCTTGATCAATTTTATGAGCTACACCTGTGTCAGTCCTACTGTGAAAATAAGTTATTTCTAAAATGAGTTTAATCTATTCGGGTAGATTGTTCATGTTTTAGTTTCAGTTTACATATATTACATATACATAGCCAAATAGAATAACTTAAAACTTATTTGGAAAAAAGTAACTAAAACAGAGTTTTCAAACAAAAACTAAATTCATCTGAAAGTCTAGATTGGTCTTGAATAATATTATAATAGCACATTGAATCTAATTACCCGCCTGGCCTACACTTTGAACCACGCCGGAGTCAAATGTCCGATGTGAAACCATAGGTTTGTTTCTGCTATCGGCTCCTGCATGATTCCCTCCTCAGCAACTCCACTTCCTAGATCTCAATCACATGGCTCCCTGTCACGGTTTGGTAGCCTTTTCACTTGCAGTTCGAGCGGTTGAGTAAACGGTGACATCCCTCGAAATCTGACTGGCTAAAAGGTTTCCTGACTGGATTGGAGGGGTGTAGGAGATACCATCGCTAGGCAGATACTATTTGGGTTCGACCATTAGGGCATTCCGGAGCAGGCACAGCGTGGATACGGCGTACGACTTTTTTTTTTTCCTAACTCTACAATCGGGAGTAGTCTAGTTTACCGCCTCCATTGTGAAACGCCGTTGGTAAGTAACCACTCAATAAAGCACTCAATCTCAGTAATGTTACAATATAAGCAACCCCAATGTCGAGTCTTTTTTCAGTTATGTGTTTGTGTAGCCTTCAGATGTTGAACAATTTAGTCTGTCTCGGTGATGTCTGCTCCTGGAAAGTAAAACCCATAGAGGATGTAGTAATTAAATCTGCCTGGATGGCTTTTTTGCTGTTAATCACATTCCACATGTTAATTAAATGATCTTAATTTTCTCCCTTATTTTATAGGTGTTGTAATTTAGTCCAAGTGCCATTTTCAATCATATCATGGATGATGTTTTCAACACCCAAGAAGGACTGAACCGGTCTACGTTATTCAGCACACACTTTAACTCTAATTGCCGCTTTGATGAGGAGTTTAAATACATTCTGCTGCCAGTGTCATACAGCCTTGTGTTTGTGTTCGGCTTTCTGCTGAACTCCATGGCCCTGTGGGTGTTCATCACCAAGATGCGCCCGTGGAACACCAACACGGTGTTCATGTTCCACCTGTCGCTCTCCGACTTCCTGTACGTCCTGTCCCTGCCCACGCTCATCTACTACTACGCCAACCGCAGCCACTGGCCCTTCGGCCTGTTTGCCTGCAAGAGCGTCCGCTTCCTCTTCTACGCCAACCTCTACTGCAGCATCCTCCTGCTCACCTGCATCAGCGTGCACCGTTACTTCGGCATCTGCCACCCTATCAAAGCGCTGCGGCTGGTGAAGCCGCGCCACGCCCACCTGGTGTGCGGCCTGGTGTGGCTGGCGGTGACCATCTGCCTGGTGCCCAACTTCATGTTCGTGACCACCTCGCGGCGCGACAACGACACTATTTGCCACGACACCACCAGCCACGGGTTCTTCGACCAGTACGTGGACTACAGCTCGGTGGTCATGGTGCTCCTCTTCGGCGTGCCCTTCCTGGTCATCGTGGTGTGCTACTGCCTGATGGCCCGGGCGCTGTGCCGGCCCAAGAAGGGGCTGTCCCAGAGCCGGCAGGGATCCTCGTCGCGGCAGAAGTCCATCAGGATGATCGTGGTGGTGCTGGCGGTGTTCGCCCTGTGCTTCGTGCCGTTCCACGTCACGCGCACGCTGTACTACGCGGCGCGCGTGCTGCACCTGGACTGCAGCCTGCTGAACATCATCAACTTCGCCTACAAGATCACCCGGCCGCTGGCCAGCGTCAACAGCTGCATCGACCCCGTCCTGTACTTCCTGGCCGGCGACAAGTACCGCTCCAAGCTGTTGTCTGCCCTCACGGGGAACAGAAGGGTGATCAGCTCCATTCCCTCCGAGGGACACGCCGCGACCAGACGCAACAACAACAACAACAAGGCCAACCCGGCCATCCCGCTGGCCTTGAAGGACACTGACTCCAAACCCAGTGGAGATGGATAGAATTGAACATGTTTTTGTTTTATCTACGTATATTGTGCTCATCGCCTGGCTACGTACATTTGAACCGAGAATTGAACGTTTCTAGTTCAAGCACTAGATATTCGAGGTACATATTTTGCAGGGACTGGTCCAAGCGGTACCACAAAAGAACACTGTCATGAACACTATTGTGTTGTGGACTGTGGTTTCAGGGCGTGACATGGCATTATGCCTTTATTGGAAGGCACCCTGCTATAGTGGGATATAATGCGCTGGGTGAGCACACATGTTTTCAAGTGATACCAAAAATATAATTTTGTCTGTTCTGTTGTGCGATAACAATGTTTGTCATGCCATAAAAGTAAAATACGCAGTTTATGAACCGTGACTCTGACCAGCTGTTTGGTAATATTATGTCTAAAATGATTGTTAGACATGAGGTAATGTGAGGTTCTATTATATTTAACTCTTAAAAATAAGAATAAACAAACCAAAGCCTGCAGAGCCTCTTTCTCCAGCTGTTAGTATTTGGTCCCTAGGATGAACAGCTGCTTCTTGCATCTGCACGCTGTTACATTTGAGCTGAATGAGAGCTGGGAACCAGACTAGTTCTGGCCGAGGCTAAGGACAAATACTGAACAGCCCACGCCTCTTTGGATAACCCCTGGAGGGGATAAATGGGCTTTCCCTTCACTGCCCTCTAGTGGTTGAACCGATTTGGTTGCATCGGGGTTATTTTCTTTTTGGAAACCACTATTACGCAATTTCCTAATATCTTGGCACCGTATGGGGACAATGCTGGGAAGATCTATGTGCTTTCTACACTCGCTGTATACGTCGAATCTGTCTGTGTCTATGATGTATTGTTTTTCTGTTATAAGTATAATTATGTGAACTGTTTTGAGGTTCAGCATTTTTGGTATATAAACCAATATACTTGTATATGTATAACTATATTAACTGTCATATAGTTGGTATGCAATGATTGTTTTTCTGAATATATGAAGTATTTGTGATTTAAGGTGTGTGTGTGTGTGTGTGTGTGTGTGTGTGTGTGTGTGTGTGTGTGTGTGTGTGTGTGTGTGTGTGTGTGTGTGTGTGTGTGTGAATGTAGATGAATTAATTTGTAATATTCTATTTGACACAAGAAAACCCTGGCCTATGAAAGAAGAATCATGAAGAGATGTAAGGTTGTCAAGAGGACCTATTATCCCCTACCCTGTAAGGTCATAGGCCTACATGCTACAAAGGTACATAATACAGGATATAAGAAACCTTCACAGTAAACATTACATCCTTAATTTAAAAGTAGGTAGTAAGGATTTAGGACGGTATTATGAGTTTGAGTTAAACTAATAATACATATTTATATAAATCCCTGGAATAATTATCCATATATTTTATAGGACTCATATTTAATTAGGTAACAGGAAGGTGGATTTTGTGTTTCATTTTACTTTTTCAAAATTTGTAGTATAATTAATTAAACATTTGGTAATAAAACTATTTTCCCTTACTTTATAAAAGGCATGTAGTTGATGCACTTTAGCTTATTTCATATATTTCTATGATAAGGACCCAAGTGTATACATAAATAGAATACAAATATAATAAAATGGGTTTGAATTCAATTTGTTAAATAAAGCAACGCCAACTACTCCACACTTAGACCTACCATCTTGACATGTCCCTTTAATTTAATTGTTTAAACCGTTCTTATGGAGGAAATTAGTTTATTAAATACATAGCACATATGTGTTACCTGCGGTTTTGAGGTTACCATTTAATACTCAAATTATTTATATTTGTTACTTAAATTGTAGGAAATGGATGTCAGGGACCCGCTCAAAGGGCCACTTATACGCTGACATTTGACATAATTTGAATTTAGATTTTCATAAATACATTCAGTTTAATTATTATTGTTTTCTATTTTATTATTTTCCGGCAATGTTTATCCAAATGTTTGTGTAAGGCAAATTCAATATTGTTTCCCCTACTGGATTTTGTACCTGTGCCATACATTCATTTCACACCGGTAAGGGCAATGACAAGGCTAAACTTTAGCGATTCAAGGATAAGAGCTAATAAATAAACTACTGAAATAGAAGCTTAACAATTAGACTCTAGCTGCCCCTCATGATTGACACGTTGTCGCTTGTTTTCCTCGGGGTCAAGGTTTTTAGGTCAGCGTAAGGGCGCCTCCAAGTGGCCGAGCGTGCTACGTCAAGAGACCCCAACCATCAAATTACTTTTTCAGTAACAGGTAGGAGTGATGGATAGCCAAATTGCAAATGGCCTCGGGACAACAACGTAATAACAGGTGTCATTTACGCCTCAAGCGGGACACAATGGTGGTGAAATGATTGTTTGACAACTGCCTGCTGTGCACATTTTAGGCTACCTTAATTTCCAAACGAGCTATTTAGCTTCTTTGAGTTACATGTCTTGTCATAATGGCTCATTGTCGGATGTGGGGTGATTGATTTCTGTTGAACTTGTAAAATGGACAGAATTAATCATTTTAATCAATTAAAGCATTGCCTAAAACTAAGTAGGATAAGGCTATAAAACCACTCTTACTGACTTTGCCTGTAGGCCTACTCTATTAATTTTATTAAATAATTTGCAAACATGCAAATGTTCTGAATTACGGAAGTAAGCAACGGCCGACTATGTATACATGTAGGCTACATAATATGTTGTTTGAAATAAGAATGAAACTACTACCTCTAATTACTTTACATGCCGTCTAAAAAAAGATACCTTCATTTTTCAATCTAGATTGATAACCTGATTATCTTGATGAAATAGATAACCAAAGTTTACGTCATTTGGCTTCAGAAGTTATTCCAACTAGTTTAATTATGCTCTACGGTTACACTACGGAAGTGAAACTAGCCGGATATCACATTTTATTTCCTTAAAGGGAAAAATGCGTAATTTATTATTTGAACATGCCAAAAGTCCTTCCTTCCGCACAATTTAGCCTGCAAGATATCATGGAACCCAGAGGTTGACGGTCGTGTTACAAAAAATGCACTGGTCTACAAACAAGTAGGCCTAAATATAAAATAAAAACGATTTCATACCAATTTTATTTTATCATAACAAGTGTCCGTCTTGTTTACTAGGTTGTTAACCCATCGATTTGACTCAATGAAGTCAAGGCAAGTTAAATTGAAATATATTTCTAGTCAAATTTAGCAAATGGGAACCAATGTGTTTACACCTCCCAATTTCATATAGTTTGCCTCCATCCCATTATTTTGTTATTAAACAATAAACTAGCCATATAGGTTATCTAGACATGTGCTACACTGCAAGTCCAAACCCCTGGCCTGACCTAAATAGAATGGCGCATATGTTGAGCGTTGAACATTTCTATTTGTGTTCCTCTCTTGTTGGGCGAATTATAAGGCAGAATTGAAGAATTTCAAGGACGCGTGGACTCCAATTAACCGGAGAGCCTGAGAGTGGAGGGGAAGATTGACACACAGAGGAGAGAAGTTCATTATTCCCCTGAAAAGGAAACCAATAGCTTTCACGATCACCATGGTAACTGGCCTTTCTTTTTGCCGTCAGACCTATGCTACGGTACTTCTCGGCATTAAGAACCTTGCAAGGTAAACGGGGAAATATTAGTTTCCAGTGCCTATAGACGTTGGATATTGATTGCCGTAAAGATTCATGAACTCTGCTATCATCACATACCTTTCTCTATATTCTGCATTTTGTGCAAAAATAATGATAAAAGTCAAATTGGATGAGCGTGGCGGTCAGTTCGATATGTGCCTGGAGGGCTCGTGCATCTTAACTTTTTTCTGACATTTAATCGCAAAATTGTAATATATATATATATATAATAAATATTTAAAAAAGCCAAAAATCATACACACATGGTGAAGGTAACAACTTGAGCCACAGCAAAAAAAAGCAACTAGGCCTGTCTAATATTATACGTATTACACAACACATACACAATGTATAAACACTGACCTTCTCTCACATGAATGTCGAGGCTAACCTCCCTGCTAGCATCTGTAGCCGCCTGCAGGTGACCTTGCTTGTGCTCTCCTATAGACTCTGCCATGTTGCCGAAGAGGTCACAGCCGCGCACAGGCCCAGGCCATCGCGGCGGGCGGGTGGGAGGGGGCAGTGCTGGAGGTAAGCTAGTTAGTGGAGGACTGCTGTGGATTAGCATAGCTGGAGACTGGGAGACATGGCGGGCAGGGGTAGCTTGGGGGAGTAGGTGGTGGTGGTGTTGGATGGGGTGGGTGATTGCGAGGCTGGGTTTATGGCACTCCTGGCAAATTGTTTTAACCCCTATTACAGCTGTGGCGTGTGGCTCCTCTTATCTAGGCCTCTGCAGCCACTCATTAATATTCCGTACATATGGCAGTGCTTTTTGTATCATTGTCTATTAATGGGAGGGATAATCGCTCATTCAATTATCAGGCAGTCAAGAAAAGACCAACTCTGTGCCGCTGTGCGCCTGGTTCACGCTAAAGCAACACAGCCCCCCCCCGACCGCAGACGTGCCGGGGGGAAGGTGAGAGCGATAGTGGGGGATTACACCATATTAGCTACTTTCATAAGACAGACAGCGGTAATAACCTGGGCCAACATGAGGCTTCGCTGGCAAAGGAGACACGCGTATCTGAGCTCTGTGCAAAAAAAAAAAAAAGAATAGAAGGAAGAAGCTTAAAAAACGTCCAACGCTTCTGTTCCCCATCTTCCCCTTTTACAGAAGTCACCTACGCAGACTGGTATCGAGTGATGTTACGGCTTCGGATCGCGTGCCCTTCTTTTGAACAGTAACACGGGCGATTGTTCCGCCTGTTAGCTTCCCGCGGCGGTTGAATGGCGGAGGGCCCTGCCCGTTAGATGACGGGACCCGGGTAGGCTGGGGAGCTTGACCCCGCGGGCCCTGTGAGCCACAAGAGTGGTGTGAAGTGATCAAATGCGGGAGTTGGTCTCCCATTGGTTTGCTGCTTTGTTGTTTTCCAGCGTGGCGGCCCTCTGTCTTCCTGCTGCTGGGGCCGTGGCCTGGATGTGGAGGGGGATGGGGTGGGGGTGGTGGAGCTGGGAGGTGGTGGTGGTGGTGGTGGTGGGGGACAATAGAGTGACCTCTGGCTGTTTTGACCCACAGGGGGTCATTGTTCGCTTAATGCAAATACACCCACACACACATCTATATACACACACACACACACACACACACACACACACACACACACACACACACACACACACACACACACACACACACACACACACTGACACACACAAACGCACGCACACTAACACACATAGAAATCTCAGAACACAAGCACACGCGTGCAGGCAGACACACATTCAGGCAGACACACACATACACACACACACACGCGTGTGCAGGCAAATACACAAATGCAAGCGCGCACACGCAAGCACACACAGATGTGTGAATACACACACACACACCTTCACAAACACAGAGTTAAAATAGGGTTGTTTAGTTTTCCTGTGAATTGAGTTTCTTCAGGAAGTGGGCCAGAAGATTAGGACACGTTGTGCAGCTGCAAGCAAGGGAGTTATTTTTTTTTGGAGGGGGGGGGGTTTGTGGAGAAGATAGGAGGGGAAATGTTAACAAAATCTAATAAAAAAAATCCAGAGTTTGATAAATGTCTACATGTTTTGAATGAGCCGAGGCTACGGTCGTGGTGGTGGAGGGGCCTTTTGTTACGGGGTCCCGTTTCTCCCCTCGGCGGCGCGGCGTGCGCTCAGAGGGTCAGCGAAGTTACGAAAGTAATTAAAGCCCGGTGATTCACTGCCGGCTGCACAGAAAAGAAAGCAAGCTGTCATTCTGATTTAGAAAAATAAATTACAATTTTAATAATGGCGGTGGCGGTGGAGGATGGGGGGGGGGGGCGACCGATGTTGGGGGACGTCTAGAGCCTCGCTGGGGTGAGGCGACGGTGGGTGTGTGGGGGGGGGGGGGGGGGGGGTGGAGGCAGTGGGTGAGGTGTGTGGAGTAGGGAGACGGGTGCTGTGGGAAGAGGAGCATGCTGGGTGGGAAGAAGGGGTCGAGAGAGGGAGAGAGAGCGAGAGCGAGGGAGGAGGGAGGGGGTTCTGCTGCCTTGCCTACTTATCAATAGTTGCATTTTTTTTTTTTTGTACCGCATCGGTTGTACATTGCGAGGAGGAGAGCACAAGTGCCCTTAAAAAAAGAAAACGCCGGAACATTAACATACTGATTTCATGCGCGTGGCAAAGGGCCTGAGCCAGTATCAGAGAGGACTCAGCAGTCCTATTGTCTGCTAGGACTCTGGTCCCCTCTGATATGAAAATTCAATTATTTTATAACTAGATCTGGCGCTGCGTTTTGACAGTCGGCCGTGGTGACTTGCCAGCTGCATCGGTGTGGGGGACCAGAAACTCCAGATAGTGAGAGGGAAGCCTTTCACACATTGACATGTTTTTAGGGGACAAGATTGCCTAAATGTGTTGCATTTAAGGACGGAAAGTTAATCTAATGCACTGCCATTATCTCACACAGGTAATTCCAATACCTTCCCCAATCTGTGTTTACCCGCGCGCACACAAACTCATACACACACAAACGCACACAATCACACACTTACACACACACACACACACACACACACACACACACACACACACACACACACACACACACACACACACACACACACACACACACAAACACACACACACACACACACACACACACACACACACACACACACACACACACACACACACACACACACACACACACACACACACACACACACACACAGACACACAAACACACACAGGCAAACAGGCACAGGTCCATTCTTAGCCACTTTGAATCTGATTCTCAGCCTGCCTGCCTCCAAACAGGTTATGTATTTATTTATTCTCTCACTGAGCCCCCGAAACTATATCAAACTAAAGTTATTTTACAACAAACATCAGCACTTTCCACAGGCGCAGTTATTATGTGGGTAATTACTTAGGGGAAATATACCAGACTCGAAGTGGAACTTGGTGGGTTCAGCAAGTTGTTTTCACTGTATTTATTTATTGGGCTGTTGTTCAATAGTAATATTAATTAGTATCATTATGCTAATAATAATGTAAAGTATGTGTGACGAAGTTTGTATGCATGTACAAATATATTTATAACAATGTCTTTTAGTCATTCTACATATTTAATATCGAAAGCAGATGCATTCCTGCAATTCAGGTGTAAAGGAAGATATGGAGAATATGTCCTTGCATGTTAATTAATCCAAACCAATACAGATATACTATGAACATTAACGGTGCCGTTCTCCATTGAGAATGTCTTAAACCGGCCTTACTGCCTGAGTTGATGGGCTCCCCCAAAAAGAAAACCTCCACTACAGTTCATTGTGTGTGTTCTGAGAGGACTTGGATTAGGGAGGAGGTGGTGGTGGTGGTGGTGGTGGTGGTGGTGGTGGTGGTGGCGGTGGTGGTGGCGGTGGTGGTGGTGGCGGTGGTGTTGGTGGGGTCGGGGGTGGTGGTGGTTAGTGAGGATTTGGGGGTCTGTTAAGCTGAGTGAACAGGAAGTCACCTCCCTACTCTCTTCTCCCCCACATCCCACCCCCCCTCCCCTCCCCTCCCCTCCCTCCCGCCCTCCCTCCCTCCCTCTCAGACCCCAGTGTGGTGTTCCTATTACCCCAGCTGGGGGAGAGAAGAGCGGTACCTGCCCCTCCTCATTAGTGCCGTGTTGGAGTACACGCTCTGCACGCAGGAGAATGGAGCATTAATTAGCATTCTCTGCAGGGGGAACTGCCATTAGCACTTAATTAGCAGTAAGAGTAGCATTCAGTCAGGGTGCCGGCATTATTGTCCAACACAATATGTTTGATGTCTTCCTCCTCTCCTCGTGTGTGGCGGTCGAACGCGGGAGGAAAGTACCTCTTTTGTGCGTGCAGTAAGCGTGCGTGTGTCTTTGTGCCTGTTTCGAATATGGTTGACATACAGATGCCTGCCCGCTTGGTTGTATTTCAACACATTGAGCTTCACTGTGATATGAATCCAGTATAGTTTTCATTTATAATCCCGCATCATCATCCTTTCGTCCACAATGTGCATTGAATTTGCTGTTTGAATTTCTTTCAGAGCCATGGTATGGACAATTCAATACTAACTCTGCAAATAATACTGTGGATGGACTCTGTTGAAAGGAGAGAACTGTGGAAATGGAGGTTGCTAGAGCACAGGTCACCACGTGCCCAGCCACCCTGCCTCTGTGCTTGGCTCGCTGCCCCAACTCTGCTGTCGACCTCCACGGAGCCACCTCTCTGTTCCCCTCTGGCTCAGACCCAGACCCATCTCTGAGCTGGTGAGTATAGTGCAGATGAGGAAGAGGAGGAGGAGGAGCAGGAGGAGGCAGAGGTTGAGGAAGGGGTCAACTCTTCTTGCTGGTCCCGCAGAAGCACACCTTTAATCCGCTGCGTAGGCGTTGTCCTCTCCTTTCTCTGTGTACCTGTCCAACACCGTCACTACCAGGCAGGACAAGGCGAGGTTGTTAACCCTGCTCCCCCCCCCCCCTTGGTCCCCCTGATCCTGGCCTGTGTCCTTCTATTCTGCCCCCCCCCCCCCCCACCATACACAAACACGCACACACCTACACACAAACACACATGCACATGCACACACACTGTCCCCCTCCAGCCACTCCCAGCTTCTGAGGGGCTCAGATAGACTGTGAAATTTGGTACCTTTCACTTCCCGAAATCTGAGAGGCAGAGAACTGTCATTTGCCGATTTTGGCCTGAAAGGGGCGTTCAGGGGGGGATTTGGTGTCTTTTTCCCACCAGGATACAGCGCTCTGCCCAGCAGGAGAGGGCGGGGCCGGCGGGGCGGAGGCGTAATGTCCAAGTAAAATGAGCGCTTTGATGGCCGCTAATAGCATGTGATGGGTGCCGATGACGTGGGCTTCCCGTGCGGACGCAACGGGTTCCTGGACTCCTCAACGCTGTTTTTCTTGTTCCGCTTCGTCTCCTGAGATCTGGCTCCCTGTTTCTCTCTCCCGCTCTGGCTCTGTCTCTCTCTCTCTCTCTCTCTCTCTCTCTCTCTCTCTCTCTCTCTCTCTCTCTCTCTCTCTCTCTCTCTCTCTCTCTCTCTCCCTTTCTTCCACTCTCTTTTTTTATTTTCTCTCTCTCTCTGTCTCTCTTTATTTTTTCTCTCTCTCTGTCATTATCTCTGTCTCTTTCTCTCACTCTTCCTAATTCTCTCTCATTTCCTTTTCTCTCTCTCCCCCCCCCCCCCCCCCCCCCCCCCCCTGTCGTTTTGTCCCACAGCCAAGTACAGCCACACCTATTGGGTGATATGGGCCAGGGCTATCAGAGCCTTGATTCCAACTTGATCAACGTAATTATGCTGCTTAAACTCCGCTACCTGGGGCTATGGGCCACGCAGGTCCGGTGTCCCCTTGAATCATACCACACACACACACACACACACACACACACACACACACACACACACACACACACACACACACACACACACACACACACACACACACACACACATACACACACACACACACACACATGCACACACAGTCATACACGCAAACATACACATACACAGTCATACACAAACACAAACCCGCACTCACAAACACACATAGTTATGACTGTCATACACAGTCATCACTATGCAAACACTTAAAAACAGACAAACACACACACTTTTACACAAATCATCTTGACAGAAAAGTTACTCAGTGTATGCTCTCATTTACCAGAGGTGGATCACTGAACCATGTGAGGTATCTTGTCACCGTATGGTCAATATTGTTTATGACTATGTATATTATATATAAGCATATTATATATTTATCTATAATATGCTTAAAAATAAGTAATAATTTGTAAGCATATTATTTTTAAATAATAATTGTCTGTTATTACTTAAAAATAAGTAATAACACACAAGACATGATTGCTTGGTAGAGACGAAATGCAGTAATATACCTAATATACACTGTAATATACATGGTATATTACAGTGAACTATGTTTGTAAAAGCTGTTGAAGTTAAACTCCTGGCAGCGTCTTCAGCATCAACAGCAGTTGAGTCCCTGCCCCCCCCCCGGGTATGAATACGTAGATGGGCCATTGCTTTGCTGACGGTTGTTGGTTTCAGGTACTTGCTCCTCCAGGGGGGGGATTCAGTGATTCAGTGTACATTAATCACAGGCAGGCCTGAAGGGTATTACTCTTCACTCCACTCACAAGTCACACAAGCATGCAACCCTACACCGCTTCAGGCTGCAGGGCTCAGTGAATACGGGGTTATGAGGTATGAGAAGAGCACGGCATAGATCATCATAATGTGACACTTTCACACACCACACACACATACACCCACTCATCCAACACAGACACACACA
>NC_079421.1:17246555-17259055 GCF_026213295.1 Gadus chalcogrammus | reverse complement strand
CTGAAATGAAATTAGCTTTTAATGGAAATGGCCATATAATTTAACGTAATTCAGTATTTTATTTTTTCCCATTTAACGCATCATATACCAAATGTGTGCTAATGAATGTTAGGCCATAAGAAAAGCCAACGCGGGGAATAATTGTGTAAAGAATGAGTCCATTAAGCTAATAATCAGTGTATATTCATTTTGTAAAAAAAAAACACTTGCACTGGTTTCCTTAGCTGGAATATCATTTTCATTAGCCTTTAGCTTCATTGGCAATATTCCCAGAGCGAATCGCATGTGCAATTCAAAGAGAGTCACAGAAGATCATTTCACCCAATACTGCTACACTCGAGTGGCCCTGAAACAGCCAACAGCACACGGTGCATGTGTCATGTGTGCACATACTCACGTATGTGTGGCGTGCAAAAAAAAAGCAAAAGATGTTTACCATATTACTCCATTAGTGATAACCAGCTGCAGAGGGAGGGAGGTTCTCCCCCCCCCCCCCACCCCCCCACCACACACACCTCCTTCCGTTAAGTGAGATGGAGAAGCGAGCGTTGGGTGGTCACGCCTTGTCTGCCGCTGACAGTGGTGGGTTAAAGAGATTACACCCGGGCTCTGTGTCAACGGTCTGCTCCCTCGCACACACCAACATAATGAGGAGGGACATGCTCGGCCTGTTGCCGGGAAAAAAGAGAAAAACACAAGCGGTTGTTGTTTTTCGAGGCATTCCTTGCTGCCAGCTACTGGAGACAAACAGCGTTGTGCCTGCTATGCTGCCATACTGCTGCTGCTGCCGCTGTTTTTCTTGCTGATACTGCTATAGGACGAGGAGTTGTTAACCACAAAAGGCCCGTGGTTACAATAAAAGGGGTTGATCACCAGGAAATAGTGGGGAGAAGTGTGGAGAAGATCTGTGCTGTTGCTGTATGTCTCTCACTCTCTCTTGCACTCTCTCTTTCCCACACTTTCGATCTTGCTCGCTCTCTCTGTCTCTCTCTGGCCTTCTCTTTCTTTCTCTCCCTCTTGCCTTGCCTTTCTCCCTCGCACTCTGTCTATTTCTGTCTCCTTCTGTTTCTCTCTCTCTCTTGCTCTCTCTATTTTACTCATTCACTTTCGATCTCTCTCTGTAACTCATACAAACACACTCTCGACACAAACACACTCTCGGTTTCTCTCTCTCTCTGGCCTTTTCAGCTCTTTCACTCTCTCTTGCCATCTCTTTCTTCCTCTCTCTCACCGTCTCTGTCTCTCTGTCTGTCTCTGTTTCTCTATCACTCTCTCTCTCTCTCTATCTCTCTCTCTCTCTCCCTCTTTTGCTCACTCTCCATAACTCTCACACACACACACACACACACACACACACACACACACACACACACACACACACACACACACACACACACACACACACACACACACACACACACACACACACACACACACACATATATACACACCAACACACACACACACACACACACACACACACACACACGCAGACACAAATAGAACAGCCACACACACACACACACACAGACACACACACACACACACACACACACACACACACACACACACACACACACACACACACACACACACACACACACACACACACACACACACACACACACATACACACACACACACACGCAATAAACTAGGCACGTTATATGATTGTTGAGTTCTGGAGAGAATGCGATGCTCTATGCTGGGGCCACTCTCTGTCCTTGCAGACATACAGGGGGCTCCCCGTAAACATTTGTAACATTGTTTGTACCGCGAGGAAACCTGGGAATACAACCACAACTGTACGTTCACTGACCTTCTTCCCTGTATTCATTTTCGATGTGTCTTTTTTCTCAAGGTTTGGCTGACGGTCCCTAAACCTCTTGAGTGGATTAAGGGTCGGCTGAACTGCTGAACGCTCCCTGGGAGCAAGAGGAGATGGAGGAGGAGGAGGAAGAGGAGTTGGAGGAGGAGGAAGAGGAGTTGGAGGAGGTGGAGGTGGAGGAGGAGTAGGTGGTGGTGGAGGAGGAGGTCTTCACTGTCTCACACCCAGCGAATGGTGAGTGGAAAAATCTGGAAGGAATCTCCTCCAGCTGTTGGTTGGGTCTCAGGGATTAAGTGGTAGTTGCATAGAGTAATAACAATAAAAAATATAATAAAGAGGCTTGGACTAAAACAAGCCTATGAAATATGCAAATATGCATGCAATACAAAAACATTGGTGTTGCTCTTTGATCAGTAAAATCGTACGTTGCTTCATACCTGTTGCTCTGCACGGATTCGTTTAGTGAATCCTCTTCCTCTTCCAATTGCATTCAGCAATTCAAAAATACATTTTGGAAGATTATAGGCTAATGTTAAAAAAAATTAAATCTGTCTATCTTGGAAGTGACTGAAATCCTGACTCATGTTGCAAACCCAAGTGGAAGGCCAAAAAAAAAACATTGGCTGGGTTTTGCTGATAACGGTACAACAATTCATCAAATATTACCCAAATATTAAATACGCCCAATTCCAGACGATGATGATCCGAATAAGTCAGCATTAACATCAAGGACACAACGTTGTTTTGAAGAAGGCCTACGGTGGTTGTAATAGCACGTTCTCGTCTTTTTTAATGACCCGTGAATATTATTTCCTCTACCTGTGTTGAACTCGGGGACGATCCGCAGCCATTCACCCGGACACAATGGGAACAGCAGACCGTGCGCAAATTGCATCTTCATTTGCATTCCTGGTCCCCCCCAAAAAATCATGCGAATCTTAATGAGACAGTTTCTATTGTGGTCGTAATTGAAAAGCTATTCTTTGTTAATTACTGTTCCTCAAAGGGGCTTGCCCGCCGTCAGGGAGCTGAGACAAAAAAGTTATTGATTCGAGGGGTCGCGGGGTTTAAATGGACATCATATAATAATGTAACGTTTGGTCTGAGCACCGATTTATTTATTGATTCTTTATTAAAACTTGACCGTTTAACTATAACCTTGCATGTGGCTCCATTAATTAATCACACCCATCAATGATTCTCTCATCATGTGGGCCATAAAAAAACGAGTTTGCCTCTCTATGTGCTTTTAAATAACAGATATGGGTCTTAGTTTGGTATTTTTTTTTCCAAATCCTCGGAGCAAAGCTCCCCCATTCACTGCAGCCGCAGCACGGACCCTGGGCAGATTAACCGGGCTGCTTTCTAAAGTGGGATTACTGCGTTTTATTGTGTGTCAATTAGTCAAGTAGAATGGATTTTGATTCCCCTAAATCTCCTTGCAAATATCTTTCGTTATTTAGAGGAAATGACACCCCAGCCATATGTTATTATATTATTATATTATTGGGCTGGCATGGGCCTGTGCTTTTTTATTATTACCATTATTACCATTTTTTTAATACCATATTATTACCACCAGTTACCATGTTTAATCATTGTTCGTTTTTTTATGGTCCATGCTATATTTTTTATTTCTTAATTTGACTCATTTGCAGCCTATATAGTAAGCAAGCTATTTCTTGAAAGAAACAAGTAAAATTATTTTATTGTATAGGCCAGCTATAGGACAGACATGGCCATAAGAAGCGCAATCAATCATTAATTTTTAAGATACATGAAACTTCTATAAAATATGTAATTATACCAGGCTCGTCTAAAATAGCACTAACCACCTGATGGCCTTTGTAAACAATGTTGTCAGCGTGTCAGCGGGTCGCGAGGAGCCTCGGGCCCGCGGATCCGGGGCCAGCACAGTCCTCCTCGCTGGTGGTCCTCCGTTCGTTAATTAGGAAATTAGCCGCACATAGTCCCTCATTATAACCCAACCCCGGGTTCCTAGTCTTCCTTTAACCGCTACTGGGCAATTTCCATAAGAAGATTACCAGCGGATCAGTATTTAGATCTGCCCGGATAAACAAATAGCGTGTTTTTGTCAATTAAGACGAGCGCTAATTGGACGTGAGTCCGCACCGCTTCTCAGCCGGAACGCCCCGTGGAACATGAAAATGAAAATCATGAAGTGATGTCTTTGTGTTTAGCTAAAGCCACGTGCTTAAGACGGCAGGTTAAAACAATATTTTTACGCTCTTAAAAATCTGACATGATCTTTATTTTCTCGATGTTGAGGGAGGGAGGGAGGGTCGTTTAGATCGGGCTCGCTTGTGCATGATCGCTATTTAAATGCTTATTTTGAAGATGTCTTATTCTAGCTCAGCCCCATAATTCCGAACAAAATTATTGCTTTTGTTTTACTGTAGGCTACATTATGCCTTCTAGTCCACGAATGATATCCGCTGTCAATTATGTAGGCCTAGCTCGAGATTGGAATTGGAACACAACTTATCTCTCGATTAGATGAGCTCCTGTTAAACCCATGTTTAAATCTGAGTTTAACAGGACAGGTAGGGCCAAGCAGGGCTACCTGCAGCCTGCACGGTCCTACCCTATTAAAGCCATGTTTAAATGTATGTTGACGAGGCATTGGTAAGGAAAGGGTATAGGGCCATACAGGCCTACCTACAGCCTGCACGGCGGCGCATGTACTAAGTGTCGAGCGGGCGCTACGCTCATTAGCAGGTGTGAATCCTGGCAGCACACTGTTAGAGAATTGGTTTCAACATGCAAAACGAGTCGCGCGTTTCGAGTCGTTTTGTAAGTATAGTCAAATGCAAATGAAGAGCCATTCAGAGTAGATCATTTTAATAACCATTAGCACCGCGAGGAGAGACGATTCAGCGGACAGTAGCTCGACAGCTAGGTGTGACAGAGACAGAAAAAGGGGTTGGTAAAATACTACACTTTTTGTACAGGCCCTTGGAAATAATGTCCCGTGTGTGTGTGTGTGTGTGTGTGTGTGTGTGTGTGTGTGTGTGTGTGTGTGTGTGTGTGTGTGTGTGTGTGTGTGTGTGTGTGTGTGTGTGTGTGTGTGTGTGTGTGTGTGTGTGTGTGTGTGTGTGTGTGTGTGTGTGTGTGTGTGTGTGTGTGTGTGTGTGTGTGTGTGTGTGTGTGTGTGTGTGTGTGTGTGTGGGTGGGTGACTCGTGGACGGAGCCGCCCGCCTCCACAAGAGGTCGTTGATGTATTAGAGTTTCCACTGCAGCGAGTCCACAGCGGACCCCAGCCCCTATGGCCCCACAGCTCCACTCTGAAGTCCCCCTGCATGGGAGCTTTTAGACCCGCGGAGTTCTTATAGTGGACAATATTAGCCGAAAGACAACTACATTGTCTTTTATTGTCTTTGTGTGATTGTCCTTTAAATGTTTTTAGAACGGGATTCCTGCCTTTAAAGCGCTAGGTCTATATTTGAAATGGCCTTTGTGTTTGAAGGGTGCTTTATAAATAAAAGTGCCGTGCCATGCCTTGCCTATGTAATTATCATGAATAAGATAGCCTAATTATATTAATATGTTAAGATATGAATGGGATATGTTGAACCATCTTTGTTATTGTGTCACATTTAGGACTCATAAATTCCTCACTTTTAATTGATGATAATAGATAAGGTATTTAATGGGATAAAGATATTTCGACATTATTTATGTTTTGAATTATACTTGAAATATTATTATCAGACGATTTTGTTTGCCTTAGGTAAGAGGAATATAGCCCCAGTGAATTAATTGAAATATAAACACTATTACATCCCGTCACAAATAACATCAGAACAAAATAATACAATATAAATAATAACAGCAACGATAATAACAACAATATTAAAAATACAGAGGAAAACAAAATAATATGTAATGTTTCTGGGTTGAATTATGGCAACTGAATATATATTTTATGCAGAAATGGTGTGTCTTTGAGTTTTGCAAGACGAAAAGAGTCAGTATTTTCCCCACAGCCCACAGTTGTGGTTTTTGGCTTGTTTTGCTCATAGTTTAGGCTTCTCATCACTCGAGACGCATACATTACAACTCTGTGTCCTCACCCACTGACCTATCAATGTTCACGTTAATGACAATTAATCCGGATTAGATTGAATTTAATGAGTTTATAATAAATTCCAATTGGTAAAGCAACTGAGAAAATATATGAATCACAGCTCTCCCTATCTCTTTTTGATTGTTACCCAATACAACTGAAATCCCTTCTTATATGGTGTGTACAAAAACCCGTCCCTCAATTCGTTATTTTAAATTACACGTTAGCTTCAAAAATTCTATATTATCACAAGTTTAGAGTTGCTTTCCTATCTACAGCCCGGGCTACAGCCCACTACTTTAACCACAACACCGAGTGTGTGCTGTCCCACTCAATTGGTTAGGCGGTTGGGATGGGAGCTGCTCCCTGATTGGCTGGGGCGCTGCTCATTGGTATGCTGTCAGTCGGGATCACATGGCTCCGCGCTAATAACACACCGGGCTGGCTCACAAGTTTGCAGAGTTGTCTTTGAGAGCCGTGGGGACAGAGCTACAAACTCAGAGCGCGGACCAGACGAACCAAGAGGCACCTGCGTGAAAAAAAGACTTTCACTTGATTCGTATAGCAAAACTTTTTTGTTGATTGTCGGTGCAACTTCTTCTTTATAAGACTGGTCAGTATATACTCCTCTACCTCTTGATCGTGGTGTTTTTTTTTACTTTTGTATTTCGCTTTTACTTAATAACGCGTGAAGATTCAGTGAAGATTTAAAAAATGTATAACATGATGGAAACCGAGCTGAAGACCCCGCTGCCGCAGTCCAACTCGGGCTCCGCGGGCTCCAAGAACAACAGTGCCAACGACCAGGACCGGGTGAAGCGACCCATGAACGCTTTCATGGTGTGGTCCCGCGGGCAGCGCAGAAAGATGGCGCAGGAGAACCCCAAAATGCACAACTCGGAGATCAGCAAGCGCCTCGGAGCCGACTGGAAACTTTTGACGGACGCCGAGAAGAGGCCGTTCATCGACGAGGCCAAGCGCCTGCGCGCCATGCACATGAAGGAGCATCCGGATTACAAATACCGTCCCCGCAGGAAGACCAAGACCCTGCTCAAGAAAGACAAGTATTCTTTGCCCGGGGGGCTCCTGGCGCCCGGCTCCAACGTGGTCAACAACGCCGTGTCGGTGGGCCAGCGCATGGACAGTTACGCGCACATGAACGGCTGGACGAACAGTGCGTACTCCCTCATGCAGGACCAGCTGGCCTACCCGCAGCACCACAGCATGAACAGCCCGCAGATCCAGCAGATGCACCGCTACGAGATGGCCGGACTCCAGTACCCCATGATGTCCTCAGCCCAGAGCTACATGAACGCGGCGTCCACGTACAGCATGTCCCCGGCGTACACGCAGCAGGGCTCCGGCGCCATGGGCCTTGGCTCCATGTCGGGCGTGTGCAAGACGGAGCCCAGCTCCCCGCCGCCGGCCATCACGTCCCACTCTCAGCGGGCGTGTTTGGGGGACCTGAGGGACATGATCAGCATGTACCTGCCGCCCGGCGGAGACAGCAGCGCGGAGCACTCCTCCCTGCAGGGTAGCCGGTTACACAGCGTACACCCGCACTACCAGACGGCCGGCACGGGAGTCAACGGGACGCTACCGCTGACCCACATCTGAAGAACTCTCTGCCACATCGCACACATACACACATGATACATATACACACGCACCACATACACAATAAAAATAGAAATAGAGAAAGACTTTGAAACTAAAAAAGAAATAAAAAAGTACTTCGGATACTTGAACTTTTTTTTTGGTTGCTAAAGAACCGACGTTCGGTAGTTTGGTTGGAGAAACGATTTTTCATTTGATCTGAATAAGTTGTAAAGTTGAAAAGCATTTTAAGACATATCATGGTCTGAGACTGAACGTTAAGGCCACTAGTAGACGGCATGGCGAGGCTTTTTATCATGAGTAGAAAGCAATCCACTTTGTGTAGAAGAATTGGACTTCTATATTTTAAATAATGCCATATTTTCTCTGTATGAAAAGAAGGGCATGTGGCCTCGTGACGAGGCTGTTGTATTTCAGAAACAGATGGATGGAGTGTTGCTTCATATTCATAAATGTTTACACTTAATTTGTAGAATGTTTGTTGTGTCTCGGCTGTGTCCCAAATTGTGTAGTTTTCTCCCCGCACCCCCCTCCCCCCTCCCCCCCATCCCACCTCTGGGTTTGAGGATGAAATGTTAAGACTGTGCCGGTCGCAAGCATATGCGTTTTATTTATAGTAAGATGTTTTGGAGCTTGTTTGACCCTATTTGTTTGTCACGTGAAAATATTCTATTTTGTTTTGTGAAGTTTTCTGTCGTGTGATGATGGTGTCCCGTTTACTCATATCATCCATGAAAAGGTTTTATTTAAACTGACTGTTTCTACTTATTTCAAGACCATCCTCTATTCTTAAAATAAATTTGTACGAAACACAATTTATGACTCCTTTCTTCTCTTTCTTCTGCTCATTTAGCTGTAGGAGGGTTGGCACTCGGGTCAGGTGTGCAGATTATTTCTGATTGCTTAAATGTGATTATGATTTGTAGATGCTGAACAGGAATGAGTTAAGCGTCAAATTAAAGCCAGGTGATCATCCGGGCGATGTGTCAGACGGCGTGTGAAGAGGAACTTTAACACGCTATTGGAACAGGTTTGCCTCGGAATAATTTACTGCCTTTAAAAAAATCTATTCCATGGAAGTGTGTTATCGTTTAAACAGAATTGGAAAGGTTAATTCATTTTTTCTATTTATTTTATTTTACCTAAAAACACATGTTTCTTCTAAAATGGACATATTTATCCAATGGGTCTCAACCACCATCATTGCTATTTAAAGGCATGCAAACATATGCATGCACTAATAAAATCACACAAAATACAAAATGATGAAGAGAATTCAGGTTTACATTTTTGGATGTGATCAAGTTAGTATTCCACACCACATGGTCAACATGAGGCATTACATTTTATGGAGAATCTATTAGGAACCATTGAACAGATAGTATTATAATTATAGAATAGTTACAACGATACACCCATAAAAGTTGCATAAAGGGTTCATTAATTGTATTATATATGTTCCAAACACAGACACTCATTTTTAAACACCGTACAACTAAAATAATATTGAAACAAAAAGTCCAACCCGACCAAATATAACTATTGACACACACCATATTTGCTAAAATTCCATAAAACGAACAAAGTGTAATAGCATCCACCTGGAATAACTTGTAAACACAAGATGATTTAAAAACATTTCATTTATTATCACTCCAAGGTCTACAGTTCAATCGTTTCTCTTTTATACTTCAACTCAAAGTTTTGGGCTGTGTGCTGATGCCATCATTTCGGTACTTTCTACAATGTGGAATTTGCCAGCTCCACATTTTCCTCTTCATTCCACCTTCACTGGTCAGTGAATCATTTAGCGCTTGGTAAAGGAACTCAAATATGAAGGCGCTTTCATTAAACAGAAATCACTATTCTGTTTATGGTATTAAACTTGCTTAAATTGACCAAATGTTCACTCTCACACCTAAACATATGAGCTTGCACCCCTCAAAACACACACACACACACACACACACACACACACACACACACACACACACACACACACACACACACACACACACGCACACGCACACGCACACACACAAACGTATACAAACTCACACTCACACAAAACACTCCTCGTGACTTATTTATGCTAGGTTGGTGTTTTAAGAAATTCAAGAAAAGGAACAGATTTGCATATAGATTAGCATATATAGTTTGGAAACACACCAGGAAATAAACAAACTGGTCCAGAGAGTGAGAGAGAGATGGGAGAGAGAGAGAGAGAGAGAGAGAGAGAGAGAGGGCCAGTGGCCTGTTCACATCCTGCTTGTCTTCCCACACTCTCTGCCGGGTTTGAAGCAGAGCCCAGCACAGCGGCCTAGATTAGCCCCACGCACCTTTGTGGAGGGGAAGATTATCCGGACCTCCCTGCATTCAGCGACAGGGTCTTAAGTCACTCTAGCGCGCTAGCTGCCGCTCGTCACCTCATCACCCTCTCCAACTCATTTATTTGTAATTAAGCAGCTTTTCCCCTTTTTCCCCAATATATACCCCGTTGGTCGGGGGCTGCCGAGATAGTTAATACTATATCAGGAATGGGAAACTCAGTCAAAGTATCGGTTCCTGATTAAAGACCCACTGCTATTATAGGGTTAGTATGAGTATTGATTCACGACACAATCACTCACTTAAGTCCTATGATCAATTCACCACTTAAATGCCGCAAAGCAAACCCCCCTTCCTCAAAAAGCTCACTCTATATCTGAACCACATAATTATCATTTATCACGTGATTTGTTGGAACATGTGGAGCGGCACTATTTTTTTGCTGTTCATTGTGTTTGAATGTTCTAGCAGTGAGGCCATCCATGTTGGACTATGACCCCCTCCAATCTCCACCCTCTCTCTCTCTCTCTCTCTCTCTCTCTCTCTCTCTCTCTCTCTCTCTCTCTCTCTCTCTCTCTCTCTCTGTCTCTCTCCCCCTCCGCTAAGCACCCGGAGGGCCTCTCTCTCTCTGCTGTCATGTGGTGCTCAGTGCCCACTCAGCAAGTGCAGGCATATCCCCACTTCCATCTGCCTATGACCTCACAGGGCCTGTTGGTCTAACCCTCCTCTCCAAAAATGTATAGTCCCTTAGAACCCGGCTTCAGCCCAGGCCCGCAGATTCTGCTTGAATATACACACACATACATGGACGTGCATGCATGTGTGTGTGTGTGCATTAAAGGCACCCAGTGCAACTTTATGTAAACATTCAATGAAAAATAAACATTCAATTTCTAGTCTTTTTTACACGTAGTAAGTTTCAATAACTCCATACCATTACATATCGACATTCAAGGAGCAAAGATGAGACGTCGCTGTGTGGTGAGAACTGATAGAAAATCGTAAACAACAACAATCGCCGGTGGGGAGAAGCCATTTTTCCATTGACTGGAAGCCTGCTTTATTTATTGTAGGTTACAAAAAATAAAGAAAATGGCGGCATTGTTGTTGTTATCGATTTTCTATCAGTTCTCACCACACAACGACGTCTCATCTTTGCTGCTTGAATGTCGGTATGTAATGGTATGGAGTTATTGAAACTCCATACCACTTCTACGTGTAAAAAAGACTAGAAATTGTATGTTTATTTTTAAGCCTCGAAAGTTGCACTGGGTGCCTTTAATAGGTATTTATTTTTATATGTGTGAATGTATTAATGTATGTAGTTATGTATGTATGCATGTCTGTATGTCTGTATGTCTGTATGTCTGTATGTATGTATGTATGTATGTATGTATTGTAGCGGGCCAGTGGGTGAGGGGTTTCCACGCTACCAAGTTGGATAGATAAACTGACACAACGCCGAGAGCAGGTCCAAAGCCGAATGGTTTATGTACCGTGTAAACGAAACCAGGGTGGGAAAAGGGTCATCCACCTCTTATATGAAACAATACAATTTCCAAACACCTTCCACCTATCTCTCTCCCTGAGGGCGTTCCACGCTGCCAGGCGAACACACAGATCCTGCCGGTCCTTTGCTAGCCCTAGCTTCTCTAGCCCTTGCTTCTCTAGCCTTCCTCCCCTTAGCCTTCCTCCCCTTAGCCTTCCTCCCCGTAGCCTTCCTCCCCTTAGCCTTCCTCCACTTAGCCTTCCTCCACTTAGCCTTCCTCCCCTTAGCCTTCCTCCCCTTAGCCTTCCTCCCCTTAGCCTTCCTCCCCTTAGCCTTCCTCCCCTTAGCCTTCCTTCCCTTACACACTGTTTGCTCGCCCTCTTAAGCCCAAGCACCCCTGCTTAACAATCCCCAGGCTTGCCTCGTTAAAGGGAGGAAGTCCATATATGGCTTGGGGGTGGAGGCCAGACCTACCACTCCCCTCACTCCTCCCTGGCGTCTGCCACAGTATGTATGTATGTATGTATGTATGTATGTATGTATGTATGTATGTATGTATGTATGTATGTATGTATGTATGTATGTATGTATGTATGTATGTATGTATGTATGTATGTATGTATGTATGTATGTATGTATGTATGTATGTATGTATGTATGTATGTATGTATGTATGTATGTATGTATGTATGTATGTATGTATGTATGTATGTATGTATGTATGTATGTATGTATGTATGTATGTATGTATGTATGTATGTATGTATGTATGTATGTATGTATGTATGTATGTATGTATGTATGTATGTATGTATGTATGTATGTATGTATGTATGTATGTATGTATGTATGTATGTATGTATGTATGTATGTATGTATGTATGTATGTATGTATGTATGTATGTATGTATGTATGTATGTATGTATGTATGTATGTTAGCAAGTCTGTCTGTATGTATGTATGTATGTATGTATGTATGTATGTATGTATGTATGTATGGATGCATTTCTGTATGTATGTATGCATGTATGAATGTAAGTATGTTCTTATACATTCATACATACCTATGAACGTTAAATACTTTTTCATGCCTGCATGTTTTTGTGTGTGGGTGTATGAATGTACAGTATGTGTGTAAGTATATGTGTTT
>NC_079421.1:17086877-17236455 GCF_026213295.1 Gadus chalcogrammus | reverse complement strand
TTCTCAATCCCCTCAGACCACTCCCCCGCTCCTCTCCCCCCCATCTCCTCTCCCTCCTCTCCCCCTCTCCCTCCTTCCTCTTCCTCCTCTCTTCTCCTTCCCCCCCTCTTATCCCTTCTTCTCCCCTCCTCCTCTCCCCAGTTCCCCCTCTCCTCCTCTCCCTCCTCTCCTCCTCTCCCTCATCTGACTCTTTTCGCTCCTCACCCTCCTACATTAGTCCACTCAGTCACGCTGCTTAAGACGAAGACACATGCACACACACACACACACACACACACACACACACATACACACACATACACACGTACACACAAATACACACACACACACACACACACACACCCAAACACACACAAACAATCACCCACACACACACACACACACACACACACACACACACACACACACACACACACACACACACACACACACACACACACACACACACACACACACACACACACACACACACACACACACACAAACAAACACATGCATAAAAACGAACATAATTTCTTCCATTGAACAAATATAGTAGAAATTGAATTGAAATAAAGTGGTTTGGGTAAAATATTTGAAAGGTTTAGTGTAAATTAGTGCTGAGAATATTCTTTGCATTGTAGCCTAGCAAATATTGTACTTTACAGTTTTTTCCTATCGTTTTAGGCAATTTACCTAAACCATGTTCACATTCCCTAAACACTTCACACAGTGAGCATACCAGTAGACCATGTGAACCAAACTGTGGTTACTTGCCCCTATGCTAAGATACAAATGCTGGCAATGACGCCTTCTTCCAAATTTCATGGATACCTGCCCCAGTCAATGTTCACTACCGGCAAAACGCTGTGGAACTACAGCATATTTTACCAATGTTTAGATACTCTGTTCAAAACAGTGAACTTTCTGTTCAAAACCTAACAGTAATTTAGATCACTGTAGATGGAAAGATGCTGCATTTGGACAGACAAATGAAGTTACATGTTTGAATAAGAAAAAATATTTAGTTTATAGTTTATTTATTTTATTTTACGTTTCGACGTAGATGAAAATTTGTGGCCAAATGCGGAGGATAGGAGGGATTAGCCCAATTCTGCGCCACTGTTGGGCTACTGTAATATACAGTATGTGCAGGTTTTGTGCATTGCATTTTTTGTTAGAACACATTTTTTGACTTTGTAATGTATTTTCTGTTTTGTGTAACACTTGCACTGTGACAACATCTCCAAAAAGTAAAGCACAGTGAAAAAAACTGTTTGTGATTTGTTTCTGGATCATATATTACGTACTCACTGTATGTAATTTGCATTACAAAAACTGAAAATTGTTATTCTCAGTTTCTCATAAAACACTTACAGTATTTACTGTATTTACAATTACAGTAGGCTACATTTACCACACTCAATTGTGACATCTTTTGTGGGAGGTAAACCGACATATGAACACTGTCAGCAGATACTTGGCTTGGATTGTCATACTGTAATATTACAAACTTTATTACTGTAGTCCAAAGAAGTGTTTGTCTGTGTTTTTTCTCTTTTTTTCAATGCAACACTATAGGAAATCTATGCCAAACTGGAGGACACAGCAACATTTTATATATGCAATTGGCAATGCTTCAAGATGTTAGTATTTTTTAGGTCATAGTGTTCTGAGAGGAAACATGTGTTAAGTTATGGCAGCATTGTTTGTGGTGTGGTTGTTGTAGTGCATTTTGCACCAAAGGTTAACAGATATGCAGAGGTGTGTGTCTCTAAAGCCCACTGTGTTAAGTGATAGGGAAAAGTGACCATAGTATGGGTACATGACCGAAAACGATAGGAAAAAACTGTAAACAATGCATCGATAGTGTAGGAAGGTTCGATTTTAACATACCGGCAAGGGAATATAAGAGCATGCATACGTAGTTAGCAGTTAAAAAAGAATCTATCTATCAATTAAACGACTCATTAAGATTACTAGGCTAGGTGTGTTAACAACACACACTCAGTGTGAGTACCCAAAAAAAGGCTCTAAGCACGACACCTAATAGTCTCGGGCCCTTCTTCGCTTAATCATGTAAACATTTGTCTAACACTCCCGCCACAAAGAGCCTGCTCGCTGTCGATCGCGTAACGCGAGGATTCATTTGAAATTGTAAACAGGTTCTTTTTTTTCCAACGTTCATAGGTGTCACAAACACCTCCCCACATGAATAGGAACATGGCGGGCCCTCGGTAGGTACCGCAGAGGCCCCCAGGGGTCAACCCGGGCCCTGTCTCTCTCTCTCTACACTGCGTGTACAGTATCAATGCCAGCAGCTGGGGGATTGTTTGTACACAGATTCAGGGGCACTTGATGATAATTACCTCGCAGCTGTTCCGTGGCAATGGAGTGGTGTGTGTGTGTGTGTGTGTGTGTGTGTGTGTGTGTGTGTGTGTGTGTGTGTGTGTGCGTGCGTGCGCGTGTGTTTGTGTGTGTGTGTGTGTGTGTGTGTGTGTGTGTGTGTGTGTGTGGTGTGTTGTTTTTTTGTTTTGTATCCCTCAGAAACTCCTATCTTGTGCACGTGTGTGTGTATGGATGTGTGTGTACGTACATGTGTGTGTGCATGTATGTGTTCTTGTACATGTGTGTGTGTATGTGTGTGTGTGGTTGTGTCTGTGTGTGTGTGTGTGTGTGTGTGTGTGTGTGTGGTTGTGTCTGTGTGTGTGTGTGTGTGTGTGTGTGTGTGTGCGTGTGTGTGTGTGTGTGTGTGTTTTCGTGTGTGTGTGTGTGTGTGTGTGTGTGTGTGTGTGTGTGTGTGTGTGTGTGTGTGTGCGAAGCGTTCCTGATCGCTCCTGAACAGGAATGTGGAAAACAGCCATAATTAAAGTATTCAGTAACCCAATTAATGATTCCGCCCCTCCCACCACCACCTCCACCCCCCACCACCACCCCTCCACCCCCCCCCCCCACCTCCACCTTGGCCACTACCCTACACCTATCACCTATCACCTTTCCCCAGCCAGCAGGTAGTGAGGGCCCCACCCCAGAACCCTGCACCGTCCACCACACCCCTCCAGCCGTCGGCCCCTACACCACACCAGGGCGGAGGGTGTTAATCTCATACCCGGGACTGCAGCAGGGAGGGGGAAGTGGGTCGGGGGTTGGAGGGGGGGGTGAAAAATGAGACGGAGAGTCATATTAGGCACATATTAGGTGTGCGGTAAAAGGTTGTTGACGCAGAACAGATGGAGAATCACCACTCTGTAGGGGAGCTGTGAACCTGGCCGGCACTCGGAGGAGAACCAACTCGATCCAGAGCAAGCCGTCATTTTTCATAGGCTGTTATCGACTCGGCGTGCAGAGATGATGGATGGGTGACTATTACACCCGTGAAAAGTTCATATTGCCTCTCCGGGAGGAAAAGGACAATTTTGGTCCATGTTTGTTTAGCAGGTTAATTCCTCCCCGAAAGGTATGCTTTTAGTACCTTTTAGAGTTTATTATAGTTGTGGTTCTTTTGTGTTAACATTTTATGTAAATAAAATTATGTTTCTGTTTTTTTTTTTATATGGTTGCCGGGCAGTTTATCTCAGCCCCTTGAACAATGACAGGCAACGATGAAGCTGCTCAATTAACTGTATAACACTGTCATCAATTAAGACATAAATTACTAAATTGATTGATGAGGCCAAATGATCCAATTCATTTTATCCACCCAGCGTAAAGAATTGGGAGCAGCAAACTGAGAGATTCAATTGATGAATGGTTGGACCCAGTGCAAAGTTTCTTTAACCTCAGTAATGTTGGCAATTCAACATGATTGGCAATTCACATTCACCCAAAACAATATATACATTTAAACAGTGTTTTTATGAATTAGCATCTTCAGTTTTCTTTTACATTGGAAAGGGAGATGCAGGGGGTTTCATCAAAAGCATATTTTTTAACACATGCGTATGTTAGTTATTGTTATTTCAGCTGTAATGGAATAATATATCTTAAGAGCCTAATTCTATTCAACCACTTCTATTGACATTGATGATGTTGCTCAGCCCCCTTTGACAATAGCCCGACCGATGTTTAAGAAACGTCCTGCAACCAGCCTGGGCCACCATTTTACTTTTTATTCTCTCCATGTTGTCCATGTGTAGAGGAATAATTGAAGTGATCCTTGACTATAGGATCTATTTATACAGGGCATAATTCCCTCTGTATTCAGGCTTTATCATGGTGTCAGCACAGACACAATGGCACAATAAGGTCAATATAATGAAACTTCAAAACAATATGGTGTCGTTCGTACAAAAAAAAGCGAGACACTGGCGATTGTTTGCCCCCTCGTATAATAGTTGTTATATTGAGGCGATTGCAAAGGGTTGATAATCATATGTTAAATATATTGTTAACTATATGTTGTTAACATAAACAGCTTTTTAGTATTGGTTAAGAATGGTGGAATTTATTTTTGTGAAAAATAATAATCTATATTTATATACAGATACATCATTTTTTTTCTGGTTATGGGAATTAAGATTTCATAATTTGAAAATACTATCTATCTATATATATATATATATATATATATATATATATACATATAGCATAAGGCCTTTTTTTGCAATAATTGTCTTATCTTTTTCTTAATTATAATTTGCAATATTATTTCATATTGGTATTCATAATTGTTCGTTTTAGGCTACCGATTAGGCCTAAATATAGGCTTAAAGAAACCGATATGTTATGTAATATAGCCTATAGGAACATCTTAAAGGTTAATTTAATACTTTTTTTAAATAGCCCTTCATTGCTCAATGTTTTTAGTCTGCTGTGTTCCGCAGCAGCACTCATGGGGCCAAAGTGACATCAGTGACAACACTTTTTCCCATTAGCAATTTGACAAACACCCCCTTTATTACCGACCCCATATCATTCTGCCTGACTTTCCCCCAGAGCCTGAATTCAGTTATTGATTGTCTGTTCACTTTCACTTGGAAAAGGTTGATAAAAGGAGGGTTTTCACTTTCTCAATTGGATGTGACAGCTCCCCAACAGGAATAATGGAAACGCGGCCATTCACAGGCAAATCAAGCTAATCCGGCGTGCCCCTCAGCACTCAATGGAGAAGTCAGAGCCCTCCAAGGCCCATTCCATCACCGGGAGCTAACCACAGACCTTCAAAGTTAGTGGAGCTCCTCCAACTGACAATATTGCTCTTTGAAGGCCTCTCTCATTCACCATTAAATGGATAAATAGGTTGATAAATGTACACACAGAGTCAAGGGAGAAACAAAATGGAAGCATATAATCAGTTTGTTTTATGTGCAATCCGCTTTTTCTTTCCTTATTTACTGGATCCTTCTCTTCTTTCTGTCGCTGTCCGTGGTTGACGAAAACGTATCTTTAAAGAACCTGCTTGTGTGAAAACACGAGGTTCACGAAAAGAGGATTTCAAAAGTTATAAAAAGTGTTATATTAGGCCTACCTATTGGAAGTAGCTTATTTTGTATTTGTATCTGTTTTAAATGTATGTGTAATTTTCAGTTTATTAGTCAAATAAAGTGAAATTAAGTATGAGCCCTCTACTGAATACAAACCAGGTGGCAATGATATAGTGGGTGAGCGTGGGTGTGTATTTGGTGTCCCTGTGTGCGAGAGTAAACTGAAATTCAATAATTCGCCCTAAGGGCAGATTACCTTTGAATAAGGTCATGGGCAACACTAAACACAAAACACAAACACACACAAATACACGCACACACACACACACACACACACACACACACACACACACACACACACACACACACACACACACACACACACACACACACAAACACACACACACACACACACACACACACACACACACACACACACACACACACACACACACACACACACACACATACACACACACACACACACACACACACACACACACACACACACACACACACACACACACACAGGTAAACTTAGCCGGCTGTGTTTCTAAAAGCTAAGCGAAAGTACAGAAAGATGTCATACAAAAATGCCTCATTGCACCACACCGACTGCAGGGCACTAGTCGGAAGGTGATCCATTAGAAAGATCCATTGAAGACACACTAACTTGTAGGCAGATGACTTTAAATGTTGAGAAAACATTGCTAAACACTGTTTAATTGTTGACGCTGACGCTTTGTTTTGTAGTTCAAAGAATGGCCCGACTTGCCTTATGTCTGTCGACAATCAGGCGTATAGAAGCGTATAGAAGGTTGACATCAGCACATTAAACAGTGACTGGGAGAGAGTTTAGGGAAAGGGCCATTGAAGTGCCGCAGGTTTACATCCATTCTGCTTTTAGATGGGAGAAAAGAGGGATTAACATCATTTCACTTTACCCAACACATGCAGGCCTCAAAACCATAAAACACAACCCAAAGGCCTCCGCTACCACTCTCAATGTACACTTGTTCTTACTCTCAATTCGCCCTTTCAGCCCCTTCTAAGGAGACAAGGCCCAATCACAATATTGTCAAGGCTCTGTTGGTTTTCTGGTTCAAATCCTTGTTCACGCTGTTTGCTGAGTACTCATCTGCTGTGACAGCCTTCAGACAAACAGAGAGCGCTGAAAGAGGGCTTCCACAACCAGATCTTTCCTGCTGGGCAGAGGCTGAAGCGATCCTTTCTCTCTCCATCAAGTGGAACCCGGGCTATTGAGTCGGCCCCTGGGATCCCTCTATTGAGGCAGGCCATGGGCCAGTGATTCGCCGCTCCGAGGCCTGGGCCACCCTCATTCTCCCAGGACACCTGTACCCCCCTAAGCCCCATCGTGGGAACCTCCTCTCGGGGGCCACCTGAGCTAGCCACCGTGCCAGCGGGGACCACATCTGACGGGGGGGGGGCGGTTGGGGACGGTGGGAGGGGGGGGGGGGAGGAGGGGCATGGAGGGTCCGAGCACAAACAGACTTGGGCAGCGGTAGGCGGTGGTAGGGACAGAGTGCCAGAACAATTTCCTGAGAGCTTTTTTTGCGTGCCAGAGTGACTTGTTTACTTTTCATTTTACGAGAAGCGTCGTGTAATCTCCTTAAAGTTTGTTTATTTATCGAACCTGCATCGGATTTTGGGATTGAGCGGCCATTTGCGATTTGCATATCTACACAAGCGCTCCATACAAAGCGTGCCTGCGCGCCCATGCGCTCACACACGTGCACACACACACACACACACACACACACACACATACACACACAGACAAACACATACACATTCACAAAACACCCTGACACACACAAACACAGCTACAAACACACCCCATACACAAACAACCGGACACACAGATACACACAGACAAACGCACGCATACACACAAGCACACAAACACACACATGCATAAACACACGTACATTCAAGAACACCCCAACACGCACAAACACACAAATACACCAACACACCAACAAACACATCTCAACACACACACACACACACACAAAGGCACGCATGCATGCAAATACACACACACACACACACACACACACACACACACACACACACACACACACACACACACACACACACACACACACACACACACACACACACACACACACACACACACACACACACACACAAACATACACATGCACAAACACCCTAACAAACACAAACACGTAAACACACACACACACACACACACACACACACACACACACACACACACACACACACACACACACACACACACACACACACAAACACACACACACACACACACACACACACACACACACACACACTTATTCACTCTAAATCACCATGGCACACTGCAGAAAAATGGCATCAATTAATCAACATTCATGAAGCGTTTATTTAAGCTCCCCTTTGTGCGGAGCAGGGCCTCATCCAGACAGAGACCGGGCTGTTCTGCAGCACTGCAGACTGCAGCACTCCACCCTTTGTGGGGAGTCGGAGAAACCCATCAACTGGTGTTTCAGGCAAATGTCTTCCCCCACCGAGTGCTTCGCCCGACT
This sequence comes from Gadus chalcogrammus, assembly GCF_026213295.1. Taxonomy (NCBI): domain Eukaryota; kingdom Metazoa; phylum Chordata; class Actinopteri; order Gadiformes; family Gadidae; genus Gadus; species Gadus chalcogrammus. Next base: position 17,228,480 of record NC_079421.1, on the reverse strand, counting down.
CTCTCCCTCCCCCTCCCTCCATCTCTCTCACCCTCTTCCTGTTGTGTGCCCTCTCGGCACTCAGGGCAGGAAGCTTCATCCCTTACAGGAGGCCATCAATCCATCTTCTACCACCCCCCCCTCACCCCAACCACCCCACCCGACCCCATCCCAACCAATTCACACACACATACATGTATGAAGACATCTGTCCATATTTGATCAGATATTCCATTTTGCTGCAAATGATCCTCTCACCCCTGCCACCCCTTCAACACCCGCTACCTCCTCCTCTCACACACACACACACACACACACACACACACACACACACACACACACACACACACACACACACACACACACACACACACACACACACACACACACACACACACACACACACACACACACACACACACACACACACACACACAGCCCATCCCCACCAGTAAAGATGGCAGCTTTTTAGATTCCCTGCGTAATTCCTTGCCAATTCTTTGCCTTGCAGAAGAAGCAAGTTAATTGGGCCATGCATTTAGAGCTCTTCTACAATTACACAATTACGACAGGGCTGCATTTCTGCATGTTATGATGTTTGCCCCAATTTGCTGCACTTTTCATACAGTTTAACTCTAGTTTCCTTTTCACATGATGCAAATCTGCCTCATTTGACTTCAAATGAAGCATAATTGCTCATATTGAAATGTACACCTTTCTTCGAGAGGTTTCCTGCCAGTTAGTTCGCATTAAACCTAGTGAGAACAAAAAATTCCCCAATTACATTCGCGAAACACGTGCCATCTGTATCATCTTGTGTTAAAAGCAAAGGAAATTGGCAACGAAATGGATGCTGAGTGCATCGTTTAAAACAAAAAAAAACATTTTTCCCGGTTGAGGCAATGTCAGATAAAACTGTTTTTGTTCTGTTTTCGCCATCCTAACCTTTTCCACGACTGGTGTTGATTTGAAATTCAGTTGTTCGGATGGATATTTATTTATTTTTTAATCTACGAAAACGTTTATTTTGATCGAAATATCATCTTTGTATGAGCGATGATCCCCTCTTATATAAGATCTGTTTTTGGTCGTGTTTCCATCAAGAAACAGCATTCAGCCCAGCCCTCTTCTCATTGCTCCAGGCTGATCCCCCCCCCCCTACTACATCCAAGACAAAACTGAGTGGTGTGTCTACACCAACAAGTGATCACCATCAAAGTGATTTCCTCTCCTTCCTTCCATCTCCTTTATCACACCGTCCTGAAAGTTATAGAAAATAACCCCCCCCATTCACTTTTTGTGTCCGATAGACTCTCGTACTACTGAATTGGGGGGCCTGAACGAAACCTCAAACACTGGCCGACAAGACACTGTTTAAATTCATATCCGCCCGGCCTTTCTTCGGCGGCTCACAACACACACCGCTGACCCACTGATACACAATTAAAAGTGATGCGGCAGTTAGGCCTACAAGCAACTCTGTTTAACAGTCTGTCTTCCTACCCTCCTAGCCAGTGAATAAACATAATGGTCCAATGAGAGTAAGACACCGAGGTGCACTGAAAAGGGAAGCCGTGGAAGATTTTTAAGCCACAGATAAGTAGTTAAAGACCTTTATAGAGTATAACGCCATTATCCCCGCTGAATAAAAATAGGATTTAGTGTTTTTTCCACTTAATTTAAATCAAAAGAGTCCCCACCTTACATATTGCACTAGTAATGTAATGAAGAGAGACCCACAAAAAGGGCTTTGTGGCTTTGACACCTCCTATAGTGGGACTGTGTTGTCCCATGAGCAAAAGGGAGAGAAAGCTTTTCTCTCTCTCTCTCGCTGCCTTGCTATCTGCTCACACATTCTAATTGATGCTGTGGCATTCCTCCACTAGATGCATTCAGTGAATAACGAGCGGCCGACTGAATGCCCATGAATTGGTCCCCACCAAGCAAGGCAGTAAAGCTCCCAGACCCCCCCCCCACACCACCACCCACCCACCCACACACACCCCCACGTCAGCCATCAGAACGAACTACCGACCACCACCGCCTCCACCACCACCACCGCTGCGACCCTTACCCCCCTCAACCCTCCCCAAATCTCCGCTCTAGCTTTACCGCCCATTAAAGCGCCACCATTGTCTAGTGATGCGGTCCACAAAAGCTGTCAATCTTCTCCTGGCTCTTCCAAAGCGTGGACTCACACAGACTGGAGTGACAGACTCCCCCCCCCCCCCCCCCCTAAAACTGCACCAACGCGACAACCCCCTCCACCCCTGCTTTGCCCCAAGAAATCTTCACCCTAAAAACTTCTCATCTAACTATTTCAACCCCGACACCCACCCAACTTCTCTCTCTCTCGTTCTCTCTCTCCCTCTCCCTCTCTCTCTCTCTCTCTCTCTCTCTCTCTCTCTCTCTCTCTCTCTCTCTCTCTCTCTCTCTCTCTCTCTCTCTCTCTCTCTCTTACTTCTCCTTCTCGGTCTCTCTCTATCCTTTTGTCTCTTACTGATCCTTTCGGATACTCTCTCTCTCTATTTCTCTTTAACTTCTTCTCATACTCTTTAACTTTCTCCCTCTCTCTCTCTCTCTCTCTCTCTCCCTCTCTCTCTCTCTCTCTCTCTCACTCTCCTCTCTCTCTCTCTCTCTCTCTCTCTCTCTCTCTCTCTCTCTCTCTCTCTCTCTCTCTCTCTCTCTCTCTCTCTCTCTCTCTCTCTCTCTCTCTCCCTCTCTTCTCTTGCCTCATCGCACAAAGCATCAATCTGTCTTCGGCCCCAGCACCCTTGGCCCTTTGTCCCGTCTGCAGGTGCCTGTGAAAGCACCCACGGCCAACCCAGCCTCTGTATACGCCACGCCTAGTCCAGCCAGAGGAACTGCTGACAAAGAGCCAGTGTGGGAATGAGGGATGTGTGTGGAGAGAGGGAGAGAGAGAGAGAGAGAGAGAGAGAGAGAGAGAGAGAGAGAGAGAGAGAGAGAGAGAGAGAGAGGGGGGAGGGAGAGAGGGGGGAGGGAGAGAGGGGGATAGAGAGATAGTGGGACAGATAGAGGGAGATAGAGGGAGATAGAGAGAGATAAAGGGACAGAGAGAGAGAGAGAGAGAGAGAGAGAGAGAGAGAGAGAGAGAGACAGAGAGAGAGAGAGAGAGAGAGAGACAGAGAGGGGGGGGGGGGGGGGGCTGGTCCGGGACAGATGGCTGGGGAAGGATCCCAGCTCTGCCATGGTTCCTCCACGGGGACTGTCAGTTTGAATTCACAGGAACGGATGAGACGCGCAGGGGAGGAATCGAGTGAAGGAATGCCATCTGAACTCTGGGGCTGCGAGGGGCCCTTTGTCACTCTACTGTACACTTCACTGTGGATAACCACACAGGGGCTAATGGATGATGCTCGGCAGGCACCACATACTGCTCTCCATTGCAGTTCTTTATAGTTATCAGGCCTGCATAGGCTTGAGGACTTGTTGAAGAAATGTTGCTGATTTGAATTGGAGATTAATTACATGGATAATTGTTTTCTCCATGTCATTTCAAATGTGACAATACAATATCAATGAAACAACAAAAATGATACAATAAACAATGAATAACAGTTTTAAATAGGAGTGCACTGCAGCAAAAAGCCTCAATAAAGATTTTAAATCCTAAATGCAGTTTACATGCAACCCTTAGATAACACATAATAAGCCTACAATTAGACCAACCGTAAAGTATAATTTCTAGCCTTTATTTTCTCAGTACATTTGTTAAAAATAACTTACTAGCTAAATAGTGTAGCTTGACAAACACATTTTAATCTTTACAGGTAAAAGTTGTATTATTGCTTGAATTTAAATTACATGTACTGTGCATGCAAATGCATGTGTTGCTTGTTTTTTATTTGGGAATTAAACATGAATTTCTTTCGTATTTGATAATACCGGTAGTCCATCGTTCCTTAGAATGCTACCTGCGAAGTCAGAAATACCATTGCATGAAGAAGCTTTCAGATGGTTAACAGATCTGCTCATCTCTACACCGTGACCCACATCATATTCTGCGTTGGTGAATCCCTCCCCATCCCCCCTTCTGTCCCCGTTTTCACTCCTCCTTTCTATCGCTTTTTCTCATCCCTTGTCTCCGGCTCAACAAGTCACTTCGTTGGCATCATTTTGCTGCCACCATGCGGAAATACATGTAGTTACATCTTTGTGAATGTATTAATTCGTTTATATATTTATTTATTTATTTATGCAAATATACTGATCGTGATGCTGATGACAAACATTGGTCTGGTTACTAAAAGAAAAGCAAAAAAATATGAAAAGTAAGCTACATAATCTACATTGTGGCAAGCAGCACAGAAATATGAACGTTTAAAATAGCTGTGTCTATATACGTAATGTCCAGTTTTAAATGGCTCATTATTGTAGGCCTATTAATCACACTCATTAAAAAAGCACTGCTATTTAAATAAGGCTATTGATGAACCAGTTTATCAATTTACGAGAACACCAATCACAGCCGCTGAAATCATCGTACAGAATACCTTTGACGTAATTACTTCTTAATACCACTAGGTGGAGTCCGCAACCAGTTTACTTGATTCTCGAAGCAAAGACGTTTTTTTCGAGACATTATAAGAATTATTACATTCATTTATGGATCAAAAAATATCAATATTAAGAATAACACAGGCCTATATTTTAATATATAAACCATATTCAGAGGATGGATTTGATTAAATGTTTTTGCACCCAAGAACAATGCAAAACAAATGTGTAATCCCTTCATCAATCATCCCTTAATTATTATTTTGGAAGAGCTATGTTCCCTTACCAAAAGATAAAAGATAGCTTCGTCCTTGGAATAAATGGTTCCTTCCGAAAGTTCATGTTAACATGTAGACGTAGACGATACATCCGTGTATAGGCTTCCTGGTTCAAAACGCTCTATTAATGGTCATGCAAACAGTAGCCTACATTGTCGCCTATTCAACATCGTACAAACTAGAGGCTTGTATCAAACTATTCCTACAACATCCACAGTCAAGTATTTTTTCGTATAAAAGGAAGATATTAGAAATATTGAAACAGTAGGGCTATTTGTTTAAGTAGGCCCATGGTAATATGTCGATGCACCAAAGGTCGACGAGCACGATACATTGACACCATCCATAATTGATCGTCAAGAGTTCCAGGAGGAATAAAGTTTTGTGTAGCCAATACTGTTAAAATGACTACTCCTTCATAAATATCCATGTGAACAATAAGGTCAACGCCTACATTATTTTCTAAACATGCTAATTATATGCGGATCTCCAATATCTTCTGCCACCGTTTACTATCAAAACATCGATAGATACAGGAGACGGCGCGCAGACATCCAGGGGTTGTAGTTGTGATTTACATTAAGACCACAGTACCCATAATACATTGTGAGAAAAACTCGCCGCACCTTCGACGGGTGGAGCCTGTGGCCGTGGGAAAGCTTGAGGGCTGCAGCTTGATAGAGTGAACATTGTTTGACAGAGAGGACGAGCTACCTGTGCCCATTGATTGCCGACACAAGTTCAATTTCGTCTATTGGTCGCTGTTTCGGGTGATGGCTTAGACGGTTTAGATGCGACCAATGATTCTGACGAGTGACAGCAACAGGGCATTGGACACAATGTCTCGGAATACCTCTGCCTTGAGATAGGGAAGCGGCGCGACTCGTCGACCGCAACGCGGAAAAATATTCAGCGGGGAGAGAGAATGCGAATGGTCCGAAGAGCTCGAAATCAAACAAAATGGAAACGATGTAGCCTGGATGCGGTGCCTCATATAGCTAGACGTCACGTTAGAGTAGAAACTAGATAGCTAAGGGAAGCCGCAACTTCACTCATGTGCATGTAAAGTTATCCCACGGGGGGAGCCGTCACATAGCCTGTAGGTGTCTGCCGAAACAGAAGAGTTCACCAGATCGCAGCGGTCGTCCACGGAAGATAAGAAACAAGGAAAGATGCTCTGCAGAAGACTGAACCGTTGGGTATGTGTTCCCGGGCATTGACACCACACACACACACACACCCACCCACCCACACACATGTCATAGCTAGCTTCTTTATCATCATATCACCATCCCTCAGCCAAATGCGGCAGTGATATTCGAGACATTATAGGGTGTTTCATATATATATGTGTAACGTTAGAACATGTCTGAGGGCTCGCTCGCTGCTGTGGACGCTAGAGCGTTCGTGGTTTCGTGACGTGCGAGTCCTTGTCGTTGGTTTTTCCGAACTTACGGGGGTAGCAACTGTCATTTCGTGAAACCTGAGCTTTCCTGTCGTTGGCGAACTTCAAACGCTAATTCAAAAGCCACCAGACGAGTTGTTCCCTCAAACAAAACGTGAAGTTTTCCAGTGGCTCTGTGTGTAGAACAGAGGTCTGGCTAGCTATGTTGATGACTTGCAAAGTATCAGGTCACTTTGCAATTTAAATTCGGGGAATATTTGAAGACGGAAGAAGATAATGGCGAAAGAGCGTTTGAATGACGCAAAGCCCACCACATCACCCACCTGTACGTCAGGTAGTGTCATGCTCGTCGGCTAAATGATACCAATGTGGTGTTTGCAACTATGTACACATACCTAGACATTTGAAAGACTTTCACATTTGCATCGGCCAAGGGGTGGGTTTTTATTTCATAGAAGATTTGGCAGTGTAATTGGGATATTACAATTATAATGACATTTTTAGCAGCAGGATGTAATGACATTTTTACCGGCAGGATTTGTGCAGTGTATGAAGTAGTGTCTAGAAACGTCTGCAGAAGCATTATTCATAATTCCTCAGTTCATTGGCCGTCTTTTTATTTAAATGCGGTGACCTTTTTCCTCAGTTTTATAGTTCCGATGTAATAGGTGCCTGATCGTGAAGCCGCTGGGACAGCGGCGGGCCCTCACTCTCAAATGGGAAACTATCTTTACTGGCCTATTTATCTCCCTCCTATGCTCCAATAACCTGTTGTCAATCGTTGGTCGAAGTCTCATTCAACGTGAGCAGTATAGATACCGACTGTGAATAAGGAGAAGGGGCCATGCTATAATAATTATAAAACCTGACCCTCTTCATTTCCCCTCTTTAAAGGTTGACAGGTCAGCGGATTTTCCTGCCGCTTCCTTTCCTCCTCGCAATTTCTAGTAGGTGTGAGCTGTAAATAATATTTTGTGCGGAGGCGCCAGCCACACTGGCAGTGATGCATGCTGTGCCGTTATCTGGTCCCTGGCTTTCTGCCTTCCACACATCAGCCGTGCTTAGCCAAGGGGAGGTATGCGTGTGCGTGGGTGCGTGTGTGTGCGTGTGTGTGTGTGGCGGTCAGTGGGGTGTACCAATATCAATCTGAGGAGTAGGCTCAGTGAGTGTTATTTGGCTCCCCCCCACACTATATGATGCACTGTGCTTCTAAGCCCAGAGAGAGCAAGTGTCTTGGGGATAGGGGGGAGCCATTCAAGTTGGCAGGGTTGGCATGGGCAGGGTTGGGTCTTTTTCTGTTCCAGGGTGGGAGAGCGGGAGAAGGGGGGAGGTGAGGAGCTCCAGAGGTTGTGCTGCCTCTGACACAAATTCAAAATTGCACAAAACAGTTGCCTTTGATCTTCTTCGGAGGCCTTGCAGGCAGGAAACTGGAAGTGTTTACAATAGGAGCCTGTGTCTTGTAGCATGTTCGGTGCATTTTCCTGGTAACCTGTAGGCCTATGGAGTCTAGTCACTGGCTAGCTAGACACAGCAATGTTAAAACCACCCCATTTGAGCTCAGAGCTTGTACCACGCAATTTATCACATATTTCAGGTATTAAAGCGCTGTGGGTGTTTGTAATAAGTGAAATAAGCTTTGTTAATTTATAGATTCATTTAAAAAAGGAGCTGTTTCGTTGGTGTGGTGGAAAATATGTGGAATATTTTCAATTTGAATGAAGGGAGTTATGATTATTGGAAACTTTTTTTACTATCAATATATTTAAAAGCTCTTTTTATTAACCAGTAAGAATTTGACATCATAGATATGGCCATAATTCAAAGTTAGGCAGGAAAGGCTACATTTTGTGACAAAAAGTAACTGCATGATGATCTTTATACAGACTGAAGGTTTCCCACTTGGGTTTCATTTCCTTCTCCATACTGTAACCCTCATAGTTTCCTCCTTCATCTCACAGCCTCAAAATATATGCCCGGGGGATAAAGGCACATGATGTCCATTTCTTGCTCCCAATGTTGTGCGACAAGCGCGACAGAGTTGTTGACGAGTCAGCAGATAGTGTGTAGAGACGCTGACACCCGCTCTGATTTGGTGCGCTACATGGTCAATTTGCTCGTCAACATGTTCTCTTGGGACAGAACCGTGGCGATTATGCTTAAAAAGCTCATATCTCTTGACTGGTGCTTCATTTCCGCCCTGTTTTTACTGTCATTTATTTATTTTTATTCAAACCAGAAGACAATGTCGCCGCATGGTTGAACTGCTCTCTGTCTCGTCACTTCTCGGCGTCTTTGTCCTTCGCTAGTTGACACACTGCCTCTCTCACCAAGCTGCCTCCCCACTCCGCTGCGACCCCAGCGCTAATGGACAGGGTTTTGCCCCAGACACTGTATACTATCAGGTGTGTGTGTGTGTGTGTGTGTGTGTGTGTGTGTGTGTGTGTGTGTGTGTGTGTGTGTGTGTGTGTGTGTGTGTGTGTGTGTGTGTGTGTGTGTGTGTGTGTGTGTGTGTGTGTGTGTGTGTGTGTGTTCAACAGTGTTTCAGTCTCTGGTGAACCTGCTTCTCTGGTTAGCTGCACTCTGGTTATTCAGGATCCTGAATAAATGTATCATGAACCACACACTCAAACCCCCTATTAACGCTGGCACGATTTGTAAATAACTTGAGTAATGGTGACTGAATATTGGCTGATTTCATATATGAATAGTTAATGACGGCATCTATTGGTGTTTTTTTATACGATTATTCTTTTGCAACTAGTTCCATTAATAATTAATAACATTGCAGTCCCAAAGAGAATGCTTCTTTTTTTTTTATATTGGAGCTAAAATCGTCAGCTGTGCATTTACATATTGTGTTTACAAGGCAGTGGGCCTTGGTGAGTTGGCAGGTTCAGATGTTTTACTTGGAATTGATGTCAAGTCATTTGAATATTTTTTGCTTTCTTCATTGCGCAAAACAGGATTTGTCGCTTGCAAAATGTCAACATCCAATATTTGTTAAGGGCTGGTCCTGCGAAGCACAGTTTGAAGAGATGCATGGACTGAACACGGCCATGCCAGGAGTTCTCTATTAACTATCAGGGTCCGGCCATGGTTAGAAAGTGTGCACTCATAGTTTCATAAGATGGCACCACATGGCATATATTTATTTATATTTAGATCCTTCAGTGATGAAAAGCAAACAGGGAATATGTTTTGCTGCCTTCTGACGGGGCAGTGTCCCTCTATTCTGGTGCACTGTTTAAAACTCCCATCATGTCTCGCCCCAGCTTGTGGATGCTTTGCGTGTCTCTGTGTTATGAGCCGACACTCCTCCCCCCCCCCCCCCCCCCCCCCCCCCCCCCCCCCCCCGTGGAATTAACCAGCCATCGCCCCCAGCACAGCCCCCGTACAATCCCCTTCCCTGCCACCTGTTAGGAGAGGAGCCAGTGGGGCTCTTAATCAGGTGAGAATCTTGTTTTCTGCAGAGAGTAACCCAAATGGGATGGATTGGTGTTGGTGCTGGGGGTGGGGTTTGGGGTAGGGGCTGGGGGTGGTGTGTTTGCTTTCAGATAGCATGTGGGACTTGTAGCTCTCTTTGATTTGTCGTTCCCCAGTTCATCAGGCGAGCAGTGTATTGATCAGAGATTTACAACCATCCGTGCAAGGGCTATGCAACAGACGAGAGTGCTACTACCAGTACTGAGATTGTACATGCGCAAGGGCACCACCATCCCAAATCCTCTCATTGCTGTGTGGGACCATGAAATTTATTTTATTTGCGTTATGGATGAAGCATACATATATCTATATATATATTTTTTATATTGCTTAAATATTTACTGGATATCACGAAATTGAACTACCAAGTTTGGTTGCTACTATGCTGCAGACAGAATGGCTGTAGTGTTTTTAGTTTGAGGGTTTACAGAAAGTACAACACAGTTATGATATTAATGGTTTATTACGCTACGATGTATATGGGGAAGGGGTTACCCAACAAATGTTAGTGCTTGGCACTTGGTTCTATGAACATCCTTACTGTACCAGCAGCAATATATTATTCCTTTCTTCTGACAAATGTACTTATTGTAAGTCGCTTTGGATATAAGCAGATATCCTTGGCTTCCATTGAAGCACTTCTATCTTGCGAAGCTGGTTTTGGAGAAACCGTCTTTTTTCGTCGTCGTCTTCGTGAGAGAATGGGAGCCAGCATCTTTTTATCTTGCATGGATGGGTGCTTCAGCTTGTGTCTTTTTTTTACCTGCCAGTCTTTATGCGCACGTTTGGGCTGGATCCAGGATAATCCAATTGTCTTTTCCTTCCACAGAAAGACAAACGAGCACAATAGGAATCATGGTTAGCACTTCTGCTGCTGTAACGCCCCACTTCGTGACCATACATGTAGACGATGCTTGATGTGTTGTTGTGTGAGCGATCACACAGCCATCGAGCATCAGGCTGGATCTATAGCGTAGGAAATGCTCTAACAGAATGGAGGTAAGGGAAGACCCTCTTTTAGCAACCTCTCCGCGCTTCCTACTCCTCATGGCTCGGTTGACGAACCTGGGTCAGAGATCCACTTCCACGCTAGCTGCGTGAGGGGACAGTTGGAGCCTGGCTGCTGAGACCGGACCTGAGACCGGGCCACCGCTAGAAACCATGCTGCACCAACCCTCTCTTCCTCTTGATTTATTTAGTGTGTTTTTTTAATGCAATTTTTCTATTTCCATCTGAAAGCTATGTTGAATTCTCAGTTTGTAGCGCTAAATATTTCAGCCGGCTTCATTTATTTTGGGGCTCTTCGGCCGGGCGACGTATATCTCAGCCGGGGGTGGGGATGTGGGGGGGGGGGGGGGGCACTTAAGGAGCATTCTTTGTCATCCATATATTTATAACGAGCCGACCAGAGGATGTCTCCCTCTCTGTGGCACAGGGCTCTCCCCCTCTCCTCGTCTCCACGTCTCCTCCCCCCCGGCTCTCCTCTGAGCACCTTCGCAGTGAGATGTGGGGAGAATGCTGCCGAGGTGTCTGTGGGAACGAGTGTTTGCGAGTGTGAGCGAGTTCGGTCTGTGCGTCTGCGTCAGAGCGGAGAGAGAGAGAGACGGACGGCGGGTGGGGAGATGAGAGGGAAACCTCTTCGGCATTCCATACATTTTCAGCGCTCCGTAGTAGTGTGCGTGTTTGTTCGACACCCACGTAAAATAAAGACACCCAAAACGGGGACGTTGCCCACTAGTACAGACCCATCAATTCCACCCGCTCCACAACCCCCCCCCCACCCCACCCACACACACACACTCCAGATCATCAAAGGCATACGGCTTGCACTCTTGAGCTTGCCAGGCAGCATCGCTCATCCAAAAGGAAAAAAATGAGTCCTTAACTGTGGACACGATTGACTGGAGGGAGAGAGTCAGGCGCGTGGGGAAGAACTGCCCAAACCAAGCATGTCCTTAGCATGCTAGGAAGAGCAAAGGGAAAGGGAGAAAGACCCGCATTGATTTTAGTCATTAGAGCCCGTTCCTCTCCATGCTACTTCTCAGGATAATTAACTGAATTGCAATTACAGCCAGTGTAGCTTGGGTACATTATAAAAGATAATGTCATCAGAAGGGACTGCAGCTCAAATGCAGATTTTCTCCCTAGCTCTTTCCTGCTCAGCACTATCTGGAGGTCTCTTCTTCTCTACTTGCCAGACATGATGCGATGGGATAAATGCCCTATCTGGCTGTCGGGCTGGAGATTAGTTTTGTCACAGGGCCATGTGATTCACGCAGGCCAGGAGACCCACAGTACCCAGTAGAAGCATCATGATCTTCTGCCCCCCCCCCCCCCCCCCCCCCCCCTGTGTGTGTGTGTTTGTGTGTGTGTGTGTGTGCGTGTGTGCATATGTACCAAGTTGGTACCAACCCCCAGCCGCAACATCCATAGATGTTTGGTCCTGCTCTTAATCACCTTGAATATAGATTAAAATGTTCTTCTGGTTCCTCGACACAAATAGAGGAACGCGCAAACACTCACTTTTCACGGTCTTTAAATATAAAGTGTCTGGATTTTCTCTCCAAGACTTAGGAAATAATTAATCCTCTCTGTTTAGTGTGTAGGGTGCCAGCTGGCAGAGCAAGAAGCGCTTCCTTGGGACTTAAGATCAACCTATACGCTGTGTATATATTTATATATAGTACATTCAACATATGCCAATTGTACATCCTTACCAAAGAGAATTCATCTGTTGGAAACAACAACTAATTTGTAAATTAAAAAAAACAAGTTGGCATATTTGATTAATGGTATTTTGATAGTACACATGGTTTTCCATAGACGCTAGGCAATGGAGAGAGAAAAAAGCCACAAACATTATTGTTGCGACGACATACCCTTGTCCGCATTATTAGATTTGCTGAGACATTTCCTGTTTCAGACATGTGATTGTTGGCCACAACGCTAGCATCTCTTGTCCTCATGTGCCTTTTTCTTTACGTCAATGCCTCAGGCACACAAGCCTGTTTTCAGCTCCACCTCAAATAGTTGTGTAAATCTACTTGTGTATACAAATTTGCACCCAATGCAGACTGATTATCACAGAGATGTCTATATTTATTCAGGGGAAAAGGAACTTGTTGTAACAGGCCACCTGTTATCCCTCCACATTTGCCAATAATAGAGTAAACTGGTGGGAACGTCGAAGGCATCTTCAACAGCGTCTGTCAGTGGTCTTATTTGAGCACGCCAGATGATTGAAGTGGCAGAGCCCTCCCAGGGGGGGGGGTCCCTCGATGAGGCTTTGTCTCATTTTTTTTTTCATCCATGCCTCCCCAGTGTCAAGAGACCCGGTGATATGTAGGCCAGTACCGGCACCGTGGTACAGAGCATTCTGTGTCTCGCACAGCTGCACGGGAGCTTCTGGAAACAATAAGCCTTTGCCTTTGACAACAGCTCCTCGAGATCAGTCCTTGAGTCAGAAATGGGAAGAAATGGGTAGAAATGGGATGGAGCCTAAGGCCCAATCCCATCCCATTTGGCGAATGAGTAGGGGGACAGTAGGCGTTTGGGGGTGATCTCAGTATGGAGGTAACACACCTGATGTTGTTTATGGATTGTGTAACAACAATCTGTTGTAATTCATTGTTCCTTCTGTGGGAGGCCTTCCGTAAAAGCAGGACACTTTTTGAAGTTCTACACACTCTTTGTAGCAACGTTTACTCTTGTTTCATCATAATACAATGGTGGTAAAACACGCACACGAACACGCAGGCTATAAGCAGCAGCAATTGTTAACAACGGCTCAACCCGCATGTAGCGGTAAGTGCCGTATCAATAGCGTTTGATAATACTTCACTGGCCCCTAAATTATAAGCATAAATAAAGTTCTAAGCATCCATGCATGCATGAGATTTCTGTTGGAATCATTTATTTAATGCAAATGAAGCCATGCAATTTAGCTTTTGACATTTATAGAATCAACTTCACTAAACCCATATGGCTGATTTATTTTCCTGTAGTGCAACTATAGTGTATTGGATTATATTGTAAGCTATTTAGTCACTCTTCTTTGAATTTATTGCTGCAAGACCTGATAACTAAATATAGAGCTTGTGCAGATTTCTTTCAGAACACGGTGCAGAACAGAATACTCAAATATCATGATCTAACCACCTGTTACCAGTTTTGTCAAGAAATAACTACTCATAGAAAACACATGTTATAACTTCAACATATTTATGAAAATCATGAATTAATTACTGTTGGAATCTTTGGAGTTGGCTTGAGTGGATTGACCTAAAGGGTATACTCCTTTTGAACTCAGAATATTATGAATAATCAGAGACAACCTTGCTCGTTGTGAAATCCTTTTACCCATACAATTGAAGGATCTAAAACAACTTAAAATAACCATTGCATATCACAGAGGGATGTGTCTACCTGACACCTGCTGAACATCTTGTATGGAGAATGTCAGGGAATATTAACATAGAATCCAAAATCAGCTGATGAAATCTGTATTGGAAGGACCCTACAGTACATGGTTTGTAGGGGTTTGGTGTTAATCCCTGCTTCGTGTAGTTTGTACTTACTTAGAATTCCTTAGCTTTAAGCAGCTGCACTGTTGTAATTTCATTGCTAAAAATTGGGCTCGGGCACAAATAAAGAACTACAGTAACGCCTATCCGGGCTAGGTCCAGAGCTAGCATGTTGTTAAGCCAAACTCTCTTTGGTGGTATAGGTACACCTCATCTGTTACAATGCAGCAAAGCTGACCTAAACGATGAAACAACAAGGGAGGGCTAGATGGTGGACTGTGGCAGTGACAAACTATATTGTCTCTCTGCCTTGCCTCTTGTGCCAGAGTATTCATCCCTCAGCTGCTCCCGCCTACCCTTCATACTAATACGATAACAGGTAGGCTGTCATACTATACCAATAGAAAGTCTGTTGTTCAGAGTTTTTTTTTTTTCTTTTCTTTTGCTGATGTCAGCGTTTTTCTGATTTGGTTTCAGAAGTTGTGATCTTGGCTGTACCTTGGCATACACTTCTTCCCTCCTTAATGCAGTAAAACTTACTAGTTGGTATATTTTCTTGTTGAAGATGTCCTTATCTTGGGGGATGTTTGAGTAATGGGCTTTCTGGTTCATTTTAGGAACGTTGTATATTTGACTTTTATCACTTTAGATCCTCTTTACGGGGGCCTTGCGCCGTCTAGTTTTTCATGACTGTATACACAGCGGGGAAATGAGCCAGCAGCAGACAAAAAGCAGTCAAACTCCCCAGCTGAAGGTCGACTTGAACAGCGCCTGCTTTATAGCTTAACCCTTGCAGGGACTGTGTGAAGGTTGAGGAAGACCGGCCAGCAGGGGTTCACTGGGTTGCAGGAAGCAGTAAAATAGTTAGCTATTGATATAGACATTCACTCACCTGCATGAAAACATGCTAACTCTCGTTCTCTCTCGCTCTCTCAGACACACCCGTCCAAACAATGCAGAATGCTACTGTTTTTCCTCCCACTTTAGACAAACGTTGGAGAACAAAGTTCAGAGGGTAAATATTGCAGCGCTTTCCCATCCTGCCATTTTGGTCATCAGCAGGTGTTATTTGCTCGACCCTCAGTCCATTCCATTCCCTCCTCCCACACACACTCTTGCATCTCATGAAGTGTGACTTGGACACACACACACGGCCTCATTGGCTCTGCGCAGAACTAGATAGTGTTGTTGTTTTTTCGTACTCGAGTTACAAAAGCCTAAAAGAAAGGACCCTATTCATTTTTTTTAAGCCTTAACGTAAACTTATTCTCTTAGGATTGTCGACCCTGGATGTCTGACACATTTGCTGAAAGAGTCGCTTGTTCAACCACTAAATCTATTTGTGTCAGGCGGGATAACTTTGCCGCTGTAGCCACAAGGCCATTTGTTTGTGATACATGGTGTAACGCCATGTCATTCTTTGCCCCTTTTCCCCAAGACACTCTTGTCAAAGCCAGTCACCTCACCTGTGCCCAATACCATGCGTCCTATCGGCCCCGACTCATTGATACTTCTGCCTCACTTCAGCATCTACCTCCATGCTCCTTGACAGAACATTCAGCCTTAAAAATGTTTGATTTTGCCCAACGAAACAGGGAGTCAACACAAATTTAGTTTTCACGCTAAACGTCTATTGGCCATTTTGTATTCGTGTTTTGAGTAAGCTTGTAACTTTGCCAACGGTTTTATTTTTTCCTCCTATGTTCCTCCATTAGCCGTGGTCACGCTCACTTTAACTAAATTCTCAATTCTCTTCAGGTAAGGCTGAATGGATATAGGAACCGGGCTATTTCTATAAGCATTAGCGTCCAAATCTTCTTCCTCATTGAAGTTGATGGTATTGCCTCCTGATCGGCCTTCGTATCTCTACAGGGGGGAGATAGAGGTCATAAAGTACTGCAGATTAAGTGGGTTATCCAAACAGTGGTATTATCTGCAGACGATTATCAACCACTCAATGTTGACCCAACTCAATCACTAATAGTCTGTGTTTACAGTCAGACTACACGGTGTCCTGTGGAGCAGTGGGGATACTGGTGTCTAAACCATTAGTTTTGAGACAAGGTTATCCCCTTGGTCTTGGTGAACAAGGTGTGATTCAAGGAAAAACAAGCTGGTTAGCATTTTGGGACTCCATGGGAGTTTCCGCTGATCTATTTGGGTCCTGGTTTTGTTAGATGCTCGGTCTGCGGTGTTTAGTTATACAATGCAATAATTATACAAAAGTAGTGGTACTGCTTGATGGTTTTGAGAATGTTCTCCCCCCTTGTGTAACTGTTGAATTTTTTTTTTTACGTCACGCTTAAAACTCAAATCGAAAGTGAACAACTGCCATGTGTAATTACTAGTTCCTATATGATTCTGGCACCGTTAAGCCCCGGTGTCTTTTCGTCGGCGTAGACAGAACCCAGATTACTCATCGTGATGGAGTGGGGGATGAAAAAACAAAGCGTTGTTTCTTTACTGTGTAGACGAGTGAAGACGACAGGCTGCGACGATGTGTGACCCGCTGGTGGTGGTGAGATGGTGCGACCGGACTGTGTCACTGGACCAAAGTCATCCGTCAAGGGTCTGGCAGTGGCTGAATGCGGCTTTATGCACCCTGCCCTGCCGCACAATGCCTTGTACAACCCCACCACCCACCTCCCCCCCAACCCCAGACTCCCCTGACTCAGTATGGGGCTCGGTTTACAGTGTGTGCATAATTTCATTTACAGTGTAATTTAATGTAAAGTTTCAGGCTCCGTCATTCCTCTAATGCACCGTTTATTCCTGACGGAGCACTTGCGTTCCGGCTCAATTGAGCGTTGGATGTTTACTTTATTGATCTCCCACCTACGTCCTGTGGCTAATACATTACCTCCTAGCAAATCTAGTGTTCAAGATTACCGGTGGCACCTGGCTCCGGAGCGCTTTTAGTTGACCATTTAGCGTCGTTGGCTTTGAGCTGCATCGTCTGACCTTTTGACAATGAGGCAAAGGTAATGCAATCAGTTCCTCTTCGCCTTACACCAGCATTTCTTGTTGCCCGGCCCCCGATCGCGCTGTCTGAATAGATGAATATCGTGATCACGTTACGGTTCAGAAATGAATCGTGAGCCCGTGGTCTGACCCTTATTATTTAACAGTGAATTCTGCATTTAAATCAATAGACCTTCAAGAATGCAATGCTTATCCTTTGGCACCCCCAGACCATGAGCACCTTCAAAAAGTGTTTTTTAATTTTCTCCATTTCAGTCTACAACTAACGATATTTGTTGAACTGTGCTAAAGGTAGCAGCTTTTGACGAGGTTTTGGCTGTATGAACTGGAGGTTTTGGCCGCATGAACTTCTGTGTTTTTATGTACCTAGAGCCTTACTTTTGGCTGCATTGCAATAACGTAGCTCATAGCCAACGGCTAGTAGTAGAGGTGTGTAAATATTAGTTGCAACATTTTCATGAGAGAGCTCGCCCTTGCATGAAGAAACTTCCAAGTCTCGTAGCTGGTGCCTCATTTGTTTAGGAAATCATTCTGCATTTGCATAGGGAAAAAGTTAAATTATATCAACGCCCTTTCTGGCAAGGTTGTCATTCAAAGAATGTGAGATATATCTTCCTGATTGCCCAACAATGCAGAGTTAAACTAGCGCTGTTGAACCATTGTTATGTGAGGCCTCGTCTGCATACCTGCAGATCTGCATACCTGTAGATCTGCATACCTGCCAAAACCAGCAGGAGTTTGACAAAGGGAGTCGACAGCAGTGTCTCAAGAGACACTGCTGTTGACTTGGGGCTCAACCTGGGGCCTGCTTTGATATGGAAATCCTGCATGTGTTCGTATCCTTCCATCCTGTTGTATTCCCCCCCAGCCCCCCCCGATCACCACCACCAGAACCAACCGGGCCTTCGTGTGCGCTTGCAGGCTGGGTGGCCGTCCAGACGCCTCGAAGGTGGGGGTGGCTGTAGTTGCGTGGGTCGCGGGGTGCCAGATTTGACGCCACACTGAGGTGTGAGCGCCGGTGTTTGCGCATGACGGAGCGTTATGTAAGATTAACCGACTCGGCGTTCCCTCTGGGAATGGATCGGTGAGTGAGAAATGAAGGCGAGGAAGTTAATGCTGAAGCCTTGTTTTGGTATTTTTTTGGTTAATGAGAAGCAGAGGAAGGCGGAAGCTTCCCGGTTATTCAGTTCTAGCGCCACATTAATCTGAGTCCAACCTGCGTGGGTCTGAGTCCAGGTGGCCTTTTTTTACACCTTCTCTTGGCACTTGTCCAGCTCTGGGCTGTCCGCAGAGTCTTCAAACGGCTTTTTGTGCCTCTACGTGAGACGACTCTGGCCCGTTGAATGAGATGTAACAGATTCTCTTCCCACAACGACTTAATAATTCACAGGCACAGTAATGGCCTGTACAAGCCCTACTTTACGGGAGCATACCGATGCATTTAGACACTGTGGCGAGGGGGTGGGGGGTCTCACTTGAATGGGAGATGAGACTTCAGAACATTTACAGACCTCAAGAGACACGAGTAGCGTAGTAGAATTCACACGTCCGTTCCGATTATGTGTAGGACTGATCATTTAAAAACAAAGCAATGTACGATGTTTATGCCATCGTTTATGTCCCCATGTTTGAAAGATTGGATTGAGGATTTGGCCGGTTAGGACCCACAGCTTAATTGTTAAAGTTGTCTATGTAAAGATTTGAAACTGTTCCACTTTTTGTATAGGGGCCTTCTGAAACTTGGCAGTTTACGACTATATCCTAAATCCAAGTGTTGAGCAGCTCCCATAGCTGTGGTGCTCTGTGGGGTGCGTGAATTAGCGTCTATAACTGGGGGTGGGGGGGCACAGGTGCAGCTGTAGAGGGAGAGCATCATAATGAAAGAGGATGTAAATACTGATGTGTCTCTCTCTTACAGTGAGGTCGGTCCCTGCTTCACAGTCTGAAGTCCCTTTTTGAGTGTATACTCTGAACGCGTGTTTGTAGCCAAGGCCGATCCGTGGAGGTTGGGCAATCGGTGTCCCCTCCGCCACTTAATAAAAGCCTATCCGCCATCTCTGTGTGCTTCCTTTGAGTCCCTGTTCGGGCGCCAATGTGACAATGCCTATCAATTCTCGGAAATAGTTTGATGCTTCTGCTTCAAACCATTTCGGAGGCACTCAGGAAGCCAGCTACACAAACACGCTTTCAAAGTATACAAAAAAAAGACCCGATCGATTGTTTCCGTGACCGCGAAGCAGGACCAAACCTCACTGTAAGAGGGAGAGAGAACAAGGCCACATTGTATTTATATCCTCTTTCGTCATTACGCTCACCTCCTACAGCTGCGTCTGCTCCCCCTGTTGAGACACCCCGTCTGAGGCCGACTCTAAGCCACGCTCCCCACACACCACAGCTGTATCGTGGGTCACTCAACATGGGTATGCCCATACGAACTGGGTATTTTAATTTCGGTGTTAACTCGTTATGTGCATGCTCAAGGACTTGGAGGCTGAGGCGTGCAGTTAGTTAGAATTCTGAGGGAAGACTGTGGCTGTGTCCTGTGCAGTGTGATGATTCTGAATTGTGTGCAGAGCAACTGCTCTTGAAGCATGAGCAGTGTTGGGCGGATTTCCTGTACAACATTGCTCATTATAGCGCTGGTGTGCGGCGACGCCACCAACTTAAGGAAAAGCGAACCCCAAGTTGCCATTGGTTGCAACATGGGCATCCCACTCGTTTCTTTGAGTCCTTGGCCCCACACATATTTTTTTTAACGATCTCATAGTGTTCAAATCCAAGTAGAAAGCAGTGGGTTCACCCGCACTGTAATCTCATGTATTCACTGTGAGTAAAAAAAAAAAGAAAAAGGAACATCCAAACAACTTCGTAACAACGAGGATGGCCCCAGTGAAAGGCGAGGACCGTTGAACTGTGCCTGGCCGGTCCCTGTGAGTTGAAGGAGTTCTGCCTCTGAGGAGGAGGAGGAGGGCAGGGCGGGACGGAAGGGGGAGACGGTAGCAGCTGGTGGACCATCAGGGGGGGAGGTTGTCTTGGCTCCTTTCATGGTGCCGGCCCTGTGGCTGTCCGGCCAGAACAACCCTGCTCCTTCTGTGTCCGCCGGCCGCAGTCAGGAAGGAAACCCAAAGGGCCACGGAGGGCACTCTGTGCTCTCCGGAAGAGTGTGTGTGGTGGTGTGAGTGCAGTGTGTGTGTGTGTGTGTGTGTGTGTCTAACCCTGTGTGTTCAGCGGTTTTTAAATTGATATCAGATTGACCCCATGTGAAGGATCCCTGATAAATTCTACTCAGCATTTCCACCAGCGTAGGAGCAGCAGGCGCCTGTTCTCTCTCCCCTTGTTTGGACCATGGTGTCCGTTTCTACGGGGGGGATTAGGGACGTGTGGGCTGCTGCCAGGGGACTCGACGAGTACAACAGACCGCGTGTCCTCTTAGCTCTGAGTCCCTCTGGCTTCACCCTGCCTGCCTTTTAAGGGTGAGGAATGTCCTGGCTACCTCACTCGTAGGCCTGTAACATCTCCCCAGGTTGATATTTTAAATGGATCATCTGTTTTTTCATTCCCCCCCCCCCCCCCCCCCCCATCTCCAGAGTGATCGGTTAAGTCCTTTTGGGGCGTGCGATTGCAATTGCCCTCTTCGGGGTCTGTCGAAACATGTGTCGAATCATCCTATTGCAGATGCTACTTGTTTGTTTGACATTTGGTCCGTTGACGGGCTCGTCGACTATCTGATCCACCTCCGATGTGACGATGGACTTAAGGCTCCACTCTTCTCTAGCTGACCCCTCCCCCCCCCCTACCCCCTCCCCCCTCCCCCCTCCCCACACCCTATCAGCGCTTGCAAACATTTGCGGCCGCTGGAAAGTTTTTCACTTGAGTGCCACAGCTTTGAAGGCGTATTAATCATCCTCAGCCCAGTGAATATCCTCACAATTTAGGACAGACGCATACCCATACACACACACGCACACGCACACAAGCTGTGTCCCCTCCTCCATTGACAGACTTCAGGCCTCATTAAGTGGATTTCTTTTTTGTAGAGCCTGCGCAACAGATTTCCCGATCATCAGATTCAGCGAGCCCGGCCATAACAACGGCTCTATTCTTTCCTGGGGTTTATCCAGCAGAGCCCTGCGTGCCTCAGATGTTGGGTCAAATATTCACTTAGCTTTAAGTTATGCTTGAGGTTTCTGTTATGCGTGTGAGGCACATTTTCCCTGTTTCTTCATTATTTTCTGCAGGATCATGATATTCCTCCAGTCTATTATGAGCCCCTCTCTAACCTCCTCGGTGGTTTGTAGGAAAAGTGGCGAAAAACGATTTAGGCTAATAATAATCATATCCGCTCTTTCCCTCTCTGGTCCTTTCCCCGTGTTAATCTCCCCGTCTTTCTCTCTCCCCCTCTCTCCCCCTTCTTGTTCTCCCAGCTTGGAGGTGACGAGAGCAGAGTAGACAGCAGGACCATCTACGTTGGCCATCGGCCGTCGACCACTGAGGCCTTCATCCCGCCCAAGTTCTGCGACAATAGGATTGTGTCCTCCAAGGTAAGAACACACACTCACTCACTCACTTCCCCCCTCTCTCTCTCCGTTAGAACTCCTCTTCATCTCTCCTCCTCCCCCCCCCGTCCCATTCTAACACTCCCGTCAAATCCTTTATTTGAACTCCTCTGGGGTTTTCTGCAGGCGGTCACACAATCTGCTCAGTGTGTTCCACCTGTTTGCCCCCCCCCCCCCCCCCCTCCCCCCTCACACCAATGGCCATTATTTGTTTTGCGCGTCAGCACTCTGCACATGGCATTAAAACAAGAACCATGAATGCGCAGGCCATTCCATATTTCACCCACTTGCGCTCGTTATTCTCCCTCTCTCTCCCCCCCCCCCCCGCACCCTGCAAAGCCTCGTCATGAGAGAGGGCGGGAGGGAGGGAGGGAGGGAGGGGAGCAGTGGCTGGGAGGAGGAGCCCTGTGTCAGATCCGGAATGCGTAAGGTGAAGGTGATGCGGGGCGCCGCTTCCCCTTCGAACGCCAGGCAGACGGGAGGCAGCGGGGGGGGGGGGGGGGGGATTTATAGTGGTGCAGGGGGAGCCCAGAGAGGACAGGCCCGATCTATTGGCTCCCTGCAGTGTGTCAGTGTAAACAGCCTTTAATTACCCCGGCTGCAGGGTTTATGCTCCCGCGTGCTCTCGCACCTTCCATCATCCTGCTGCCCCGGCCGCCGCCAACCACCACTCTCACTCCGTGGCCTCGCTGCGCCACCGTCATACGAGTGCAGCAGCGTGCGCCACTCCCTGCTCCACCCTTCCTTTTTTGGATAACTCTCCTGCAAGAATAATCTTTATTTGTCGTTGTGCGCATGCATTGCATATGTCATGCGCAACAAAATTAGATCACTGCATTTACCATCACTCGCTGCAGCACCACTAGCATTTGACCCATCACTAGCAGCATTTGACCCATCACTAGCTGCAGCACTAGCAGCATTTGACCCATCACTAGCAGCATTTGACCCATCACTAGCAGCATTTGACCCATCACTAGCTGCAGCACTAGCAGCATTTGACCCATCACTAGCAGCATTTGACCCATCACTAGCAGCATTTGACCCATCACTAGCTGCAGCACTAGCAGCATTTGACCCATCACTAGCAGCATTTGACCCATCACTAGCAGCATTTGACCCATCACTAGCAGCATTTGACCCATCACTAGCAGCATTTGACCAATCACTAGCAGCATTTGACCCATCACTAGCAGCATTTGACCCATCACTAGCAGCATTTGACCCATCACTAGCTGCAGCACAGTGGGCAGCTGCAGTACAGTGCCCAGGGACCAGCTCCAGGTCTCCTGCTGGTGCATTGGTCAAGGCCACATTGTGAACATTAGCAAACCTTTTGTTTGTCTATTGGGTGTTGCCTACACTGCAGTGTTCCACTGCTTGTGATGCATGCGTGTATCAGAAGTTTGTTATGTCACTTTATTTAGCACTTCAGAGTATCACCATTTCTCACTTTTTATTAAGAATGTGAGAAAGTCATCAAATTTGGGGGGGCGGGGGTACTTTTAAATACTCTTTAAACGTTTTAGTTTCCAACATGTTAATGTAATCTTAACTCCATCGGGGGCTCGTTAAATGAGTCAGATAAGTCGCTAATCCGAATCAATGGGCTACCTGCCGTTACCCTACGGTTGGGCTGGATTTCTGAGCCAATAGGCAGCCAGCTTTGAAGTTGTCCCCCCCCCCCCCCACCCCCCTCCCCTCCTTCACACAGCTTCCCCTCTAGAGGGGACTAGCCACGTGCAAAGTCGTGGTGCATATTGAACGCCACTAATCCCTCTCCCCTTGAAATTCCTCTCCACTAACCTTTCCTACCTTGAAACGAGGTCGGGGAGACACCGATCTGAAATGAGCACTGCGATGAGGCGTGTGCATGTACCTCGCACACGCACACACACACACGCGCACACGCACACACGCTGTCTGGTGGAGACGTACTCCTGCTGCATTAATCTTGCCCTCTTTAACTCTCCTAACTCTCTCTCTCTCCCGCCGCAGTACACGGTGTGGAACTTCCTGCCAAAGAACCTGTTTGAACAGTTCAGACGGATTGCAAATTTCTACTTCCTTATCATCTTCCTGGTGCAGGTAAGTGTAAGTGTGTGTGTGTGTGTGTGTGTGTGTGTGTGTGTGTGTGTGTGTGTGTGTGTGTGTGTGTGTGTGTGTGTGTGTGTGTGTGTGTGTGTGTGTGTGTGTGTGTGTGTGTGTGTGTGTGTGTGTGTGTGTGTGTGTTTTTGTCTGTATGTGTGCCCGGGCATCAAACTCACCTGCTCCACAGGTGAGTTTATGTGAGCATGAATTGATGTAAGTGCGACGGTTGCAAATGGGGCATTTGCATGTGGTAGGCGCCTAGTGGCGGAGGCTGTGGCCGGATAGGGGCACGGCGGCTCAGTGGACAGGTGTGTTTCATTCCCCAGTTCATTTGTGTTGGAGCCTGCATCCCGCTTGCATTGAGGCCTGTGAAGAAAAAACGACTTTTATTACTATTTCCACGTAGCTTTGAATTATTTTGTCTGTTTAACATCCCTCGTCGTCGTTTTTTGTTCATCCTCATGTAGTCGTTCAACAAAGGGTTTTTATCCAAGGAGCGTCCCTCTGGAGCAGCCCAGCCCATACAGTATCCTGCCCCCTTCATTAATCACCAATAGAAAGGTCACCACGCGCTGCATAGCTCTCCATTCTCTATTCTTTAAATATCCCCTTGTCATATAGCTCCTCTGTTCCCCTTGTCTCCAGCGTGTTCTTGAAACAAAAAAAGAAGCGTTTGCGTGTCTCCTCCTTTACGTGTGAATAATAGATGGGCAACGTTGAAAGAGGGGTGGCGGGTATCGGCGGAGCCCGCCAACAGGCATTTGATGGAAGGATCAGTGGAATGCACACAGGTGCACTCTCATCTCTGCTGTTCCCCCACTATCCCTCTCCTCTCCCTCTCCCGTCTTTCCTCCTTTCTCCACTGCTCTCTCCTCGCCCTCCTTCCCCTCCTCTCCCCATCCCCCCCCCCGGGAATGTGGCTGGCACTGATGGAGAGGGAGACTGCAGAAACAGGTTCCTGTGCCCGCATCCATCCTCGCTTTCCCATTCTCTTCGTGATCGCCCTCCCGCTGCAGTTCACTCTCTCTGTGGCTTTCTCAATGTCCCTCCCTCTGGCGCTCTCTCTCTCTCTCTCCCTCACCTGCCCCAGCTCTCTCCCTCTAGCGCTTTCTAGTTACCTCGCTCTCTTTCTCCCACTCTCGTTAGTGTGCTCTCTCTCTCTTTCCCCTAGCTCTTTCTCTCTCCCCCCCTCGCTCTTTCTCTCTCCTTCTTACCTAAACAGTCTAGTGTCCAGTATAAACGGGTGCTCCCCTCAGGCGCGGTAGCCGTGCCACCGTTTGCATTCAGACCCAAATGGGTCCCTGCAGAGAGACTGTGGCTTAGCCGTGTGCTAAATTAAGCAGTGGTGTAGTGTTACGAGATGTTCAAGTCATTAGGGGCTTGATTAGTGGGGATCTTAGTCTTTTATCTGCTGTATTTGTATTTGACCAAAGCTATTCATGGAATTTAATGTTGGCTATTGTGTCTGTGTCTGTCTGTTGATCCACATCAGTTTTTCCACATGGTCTTGGGTAACTGTTTGGGGGGAATAGGGGGTTAATTTCAGTGGAACACATACCAGGGAACATCAGTGTGTGTGTGTGTGTGTGTGTGTGTGTGTGTGTGTGTGTGTGTGTGTGTGTGTGTGTGTGTGTGCGCGTGTGTAATGTTTGCCACATGGTTTTCGGTAACTGGATGGATCCCATTTTCCAGTAGAAGGGGGTGGGGGTAAATTCAGTGGAATACTTTGGCACTCATCACATTCAATTCCTTTATCCCCACATGACTCAGAAGTGATGGCGTGTGTTTCCCTGGGTTCACACCAAGAGGTTTATAATATGCGGTTAATCCAACACAACACCCACGAATGCTGCCTCCTTCAAACACTACCTTCCTTACGCAATACCTGTGCCACGCTGTATGCATGCAGATGTAATGTGTTTGCTCAGTGTGTGTGTGTGTGTGTGTGTGTGTGTGTGTGTGTGTGTGTGTGTGTGTGTGTGTGTGTGTGTGTGTGTGTGTGTGTGTGTGTGTGTGTGTGTGTGTGTGTGTGTGTGAGAGAGACAGTGTTTACCCTGGCTGCCACGAGGTTGGCATTTCTCCACTAATCCAGTGTCCCCAGAGGGGTCTTCTTATCCTAACCACTGCCCCCACCCTCAAGCTACCCCTTCACCATCATATCACAGAGGGTGGGAGAGAGGGGTGGGGGGTGGAGGGAGAGAGAGAGAGAGAGAGAGAGAGAGAGAGAGAGGGGGACACGCGCAATAGAGCGCTTCAGTCTGCTTTCACATCACACAGACAGAAATAGATCCATTCTCTTCCCCGTGTGGCTTCTCTGTGACGTTTCTGCCTTCCAGCGAACCTTTGCACGCTCCCTTAACCCTCTCAACCGCTTTCACTCTCTCTCCTCTCTCCTCTACACCTCTGTTTTTTCATTCTCTCTCTCACTCTCGCTCTGTCTCCAAAAATTCTCTTACTCCGTGCCCCCCCTGTTTTTCTCTCTCTCTACGTTTGTCCCCCTCCCTCTAACTTCCTCCCTCACTCCCTCCTGCTCTGGCTCCATCTCTCTCCATCCCTCTGCAGCGCTGCACCGCTGACGTCAGCAGCCAGGAAGCCCTCTGTACTTCACCGCGCCACAAATAGACACAGGGCTGGTGTATAAAAAGCACCACTCTCCTATTAATAGCCCTGTATGCCTATGCTGGGCCCCGATTGAATGGGAGCGGAGCTCAGGGGTGAGTCTAGGAAAGATTAGTCCAAAGAAAAGGAGGTGGTTTGATGAGAGAGAGAGAGGGAGGGAGGGAGAGCACCCTACCTTACAGGACGGAAGCGAGGATGCTAGAGCACCCAGTTCTGCGATGGGACCTGAGGGAACAGCTGTCTGTCGCTCGCTCTCTCTCTCTGACATGCTTCCCTGCTCCGATGTAGGGCTCCACTCTGTCGTAGCACACCTCTCGGTTCCTCCCGTACGTACGCGTGCCTGCGCCCGATCATCCTACCCGCTCATCAGTAACACACAGCTGACTCCCGGCTGCCATTTCAGACGTTTTCCTGTTTTGGTGCAGAGGAGGTGAAGATGTGTGGGTGTATAGGCGGGATGTTGGGGGGTGTATTTCTGGGTAGCGGGGGGGTGGGGGGGGGCGTTTGATTGAATGTGTGGATGATGTGAGAGGAAGTGGGTGCAGGACCTAAATACAGGATTCCAAATCCAAACAAGTGGGGCAACGTGAAGGTATAGTGCGGGACGTACATTTTACTGCAGTACTTTACAACAATGACGCACCCATCGCCCTTCGGCCGAAAAACAAGAAACTAAAACCCACCGTTCAACTACAGCTGGGCTTTGCGAAATACTGTGTCACCAAAGTAAAGTATCGGAAAGAATATGACTTTGCGGCAACCGCTCCGAAAACGCCGTAATGTGGGGGAGATTGGCACCAACATCACCCACCCTGGGGGGCTCCGGCGTTCATTTGCAGATGCAGCTTCATGTCACTTCTTCCTCTCCGCCCCCTTAACTTCATTTTTATTCATTTCAACATAAATGGCATGGGCATCAATCACTCTCAAAGCATCACTCCTTCTAGAGTAGGCTCTCTGCAGTGCAGCCCCCCCCCCCCCCCCCCCCCTGCAGAGCTTGGCAGGGTGGGCAGTGTATCCCGGGGACAAGCTGTCCTCAATACAGTCGCTCGTTTACACTCGCCCAATTTCTCGACCAGCAAGCTGTACAGCAGAGTGTGTGTATGTTGTGTGTGTCTGTTTTTGTGAGTGTGTATGCTTGTTTGTATTGTTTATATGTGTGTGTGTGTGTGTGTGTGTGTCTAAAGCTTCATCCACCTGCTCCCCTTGCAGGGCGCCCTCCTATAGACCCCCCAGCTATGGTAGAAGTATATTTTTATTAGTCGACAATATATAGGCTATCACCATCTAGTAGCGGTTAAATATTCCCCAACTGACGTGTCCCGCGGGCTGCGTTCCCGGTGTAATGGGGCTTTAACAAGTGGGTGGTGGAGGCTCTTAGATTGCCGGACTGGTTCTCCTAGTGTACCGTTCTGGTGCGTCGGAGCCCCACGTCCCACACAGTCCCACACAGTCCCACACACTGCTGCAGCGAAGCTATTATTTCTGCTCCTGCCCTGACAGGATTGGTTGGCTGCTACTACTACTACAGATACAATGCAGGCTTTCCTCGCTCCTCCTCCTCCTTGCTGCTCCTCCTCCTCTTCTATTCCCTGTTTCTGCATTCCTCCTAATGGTTCGCTGTGCACTGGTCCAGCACTGCCTTCTAATTGATTTATCCCCCAGTTAATTGTAATCACAGCAAAAGCTCGGATAGGCTACTAGATTGCACCGTTTCCTTCTCCGTGTGCGTGTGCGTGTCTGCGTGCGTGTACTCCTATAGGCCTGAGTTTTTGTAATTGAGTTGTGTGCGTTTGTGCGCAGGCATTGTTTCTGTAGAAGCGATTGTGTCTGAGTGTGTTTCTGTAGAAGTGAGCGTGGGTCTCTGTGATTGAGTTTCTTCAAGACGTATGTGTGTGTGCTTGCGTGTGCTTCTATAGACGTGTGTGTGTGTGTGTGTAATTCAGTGGTGTGGTGTGTGTCTATGGATATGCTGTGTGTGCTGATTTGTGCCGTTTGAGTACAGCGGGAGCGTAGCGACTTTCTCATTCTCAGTCAGAGCACAGGTGAGGGAAAACACCAGGCAGTATCTAAACGTCCCCTGCTCCTGGTGGTGTTGATGTCTATCTGACAGTTAGCAGCACTCGTGGACAGAAAGACAACTAGGTGTGTGTGTGTGTGTGTGTGTGTGCGTGTGTGTTCGTCAGTGTGTTAGTGTGTGGCAATGTCGGGACATTATTAAAGACATGCTGCAACATGCATATCCCCGTTTACCTGTACACGCATGCACATACACAAAAGCACAAGGGCGGGCACACGCAAGGGCAGTGTAAAGCCTTCTCGCAGGGTTTCAAAAGATGCGATGCAATACAAGTTATGTTTAGCATCAACACAACTCGCTGATGTATGCAATAGGCTATGCTTTATGCCACGTCCACACTAATACGTTATATTTTTTAAATGCATAACTTATGCTATTTTTACCCCCAAAGTCCACACGAGTCAGGCATTTTGGAACCCCTAACCTCTTTAGGGGTCTTCGAAGTTCAGAAAATGTATCTTTCCCAGATACATTTTGTTTTCACACAACAGTCAGCAAACGCATCTCGAAACAACACAAGATCATTAGTACGTTCTTCTTCTGTGCTTGCCAGCCAAAGACCCTGCCCTATTACAATACCCTTATCCGGAAGAAAACAAACAACATCACCAACTACGACCATGTAGTCTTCGGTCCAAGCAAATAAATATCAGGTCTTATTTTGCCACTGCACTTCTTTATCTGTACTTTTTTCTGCCATTAGGTCAGCAACCACAGCCTAGACCATCTCTTTCCTGTTTACATCAGGAGGCACATTGCGAGGGTACCTGAATGATCACGTGATGTGTGAAATATGGTGTAACGTTCGTGTGGATTTAGCCTTCATTTGCCAGAAGGTATCATAACTAATGGTGGTACAGTTGGCTCTCAATTTATCACACACACACTCACACTCTGTTGGTACGTGTTTTTTCATGTTTGGGGGTACATTGTTCCCACACTTCTTTCGTCATCAATGTTGCACAAATAAGGGTTGGGCATTTTTCAAACCGGTTAGATAATAAGCCAAACAATGAATCGACGTGGGATTACGATCTTTACCACATAGCACACTCACGGCCAAGACACAGCTCTTGAAAGGAAGGATATAAAGAGTTGCATCTATACGCCGGTAGAAAGTCTGCAGCAGCACAAACAATGACCAAGGCCATTGAGCAACACGCATTGTTCCTCTTTCTGAATATCCAAGTTTTAAGAGTCGGATCTCATGCTGGTATTTCAAAATGTCCTCTATAAATAAATTATTCACTAACAAATGAGGATGGAATAAAGTGGTAGCTTACGTGCAGGGTAATCAAAAGATGCGACACAATACAAGTTATGTTTAGCATCAACACAGCTCGCTGATGTAGGCAAGATAGATTCATCAATGCACTGCAATTTATTTGTTCTCGATTCAATTTCGATTCAGAATTTTTTTGAAATCGATTATTTCCAAAAGAAGAAAAGAAGCATACTCTGTCATTGTAATCTAGAAGCGAGTATGCCTAAATGTACATGCCCTTTTACATTTTTCCATGTAATGATTATTACTTTTATGCTGCAAGTTTAGCTGAGGAACAATACTATACAATGTTGTATTCCCTTTTTGCTAGTTAAAGCACAATGAAATGCTTAATTCATTATGAAATGGTTAATTCATTATGAAATGGTTAATTCTAAATAATATTTCGATATTTTTGTCATCTGCACGTATTATTGAATCGATATCGAAGCAATTGGATCAATATCAAATCGAATCGATATCGAATCGAATGAAGACCTAAAGAATCAAATTGAATTTAATTGTGAGGTACCTGGCAATACCCAGCCCTATTATTACATTGAGTGAATTTCTGACATCTTGTATTTTTAATATTTGTACTCTTTGTTGCATAGGCTACTCATAGGCTACTCTAGCTATGCCGTGTACCTTCAATATTTAAAACGATGTACACTAATGTTTAAATGAACAATAGGAGTGAAAGCGCTATCATTGATTACAGATTGAAAGAATCACATTGATGCACAAGACAAGCAGAGTCCAATTTAATAGTTTCATTGCTGGAGCAGTTTCAAAAGAATAATAATCATGTAGTCAACGTGTTTCTTTTTATTTTGCAATGAAACTATAAAGTTAAAATAACCTAATAAGTAGCCTGATCTAAATGACTGC
The DNA here is from genome assembly GCF_026213295.1 of Gadus chalcogrammus. Taxonomy (NCBI): domain Eukaryota; kingdom Metazoa; phylum Chordata; class Actinopteri; order Gadiformes; family Gadidae; genus Gadus; species Gadus chalcogrammus. The sequence goes on along the minus strand of NC_079421.1, from coordinate 17,197,811 downwards.
TGAGGGCTTTGCTCATTAACGTTGCACAGAATAGAGGCACACTACCGAGAATCCTTGTATTGTTAATTATGTGTTTATAGCTTCGGTTTCCACATTGCCTAGTTTGTTGGGTATATTTTGATGTTTGTATGTTGCGTTTATTTTTTTTTAACATCATTTCAAATTAAAGTAGGTTGTAGTTTAGGATTCGGGATATTTCACTTGTGTGCAAAAAGGAAAACATTGCCACTTGTTTTCTCACCACAAGTCATCTCCGCAGTACCACACAGACTGGTCCATTGAATGTATACGATCTGTCGGGTCCTGTGTGGAAATGACATTACATCACCTGATGCGTGTTCCCAGGCCTTGACATATGTTGTATTATTAGTGTGGATTTAGCACTCATTTGCCGGAACGTATCGGTAACACAGGAAATCGTACAACGTTCACAGAGAGACAGACCGACCGACAGACAGACAGACAGAGCACTGTTGGTGCATGTTTGAGTCTTCTCATGTTTCACCTTTTTCAGACCCTATTCCCTTCCCGGATCACATCTTCAGATGATCCGATACTCAGCCAATCCACCATTGGCAGATCCGTCTTGATAAAGTTCTAGCAAAAACAACATAGAAGGAAGAGAATCCCACTCACACACTCGACACGCTCACGCACAGACTACACCCAGTAGTTAAGGGACAGGCCTGCTTGTGGTAGACATAACTATGATTTGCCCGCTCTGAAATTCCTCCCAGTCACGTTGCGGTCACATGCCCTAGTTATTCGCTGCATGCGTAGAACTGCACCAAAGAGAAAGCGGCTCTCGTCTGCATTGGCCACGATTGTATTCCTTTGCTCATGGATGTTCATAATAAAACATGCAATGTTGTTGTGTTTCTTTCTTCTTCTACCTCTCGATAGGTGATAGTGGACACGCCCACCAGCCCAGTCACCAGTGGCCTGCCTTTATTTTTTGTCATCACCGTCACAGCCATCAAGCAGGTAAGCTCTGCAGGGGTCTTCTCGTGTAAACGGGAATTCAAAAGAAGCGTCGACAGACTTCGGATCAAAGACACCGCTGCACACTTGCCTCTTGTCCTCACGTGCTCCCTTGCTCTTTTAGCATTTCCCAATGCTTCAACCTCAACCCCCCCCCCCCCCCCCCCCCCCCCCCCCCCCCAAGGCTTCCCAACCTCCCTCCATGGCTGCCTTGGCCCGAGGTTATCAGGGTAGTCAGCGAACTCATGGTCTCTCGGGCCGGGCCTTAACGCTTTCCCGTCTGTGAATTCCGTTTCGGGGAGTAAACCACAGGGATACCATGTGCATGTAATGAGTCTAGCATGCAAAGATAATTTAAATCAAGGGGAGTGTCTCTTCCCCCTTGTTATCCTGCAGCGCGACCCCGGCTTTTGATGCATTATTTTAGCACCACCTATTTGTTTCCTTATTTTGCCCCCTGCAGGGCCTTTTAAGAGACACAATAGACGTGCAGTGCGCCTACTGTTCAACAATGCACAGGCTTCAACGCTAGCGGGACACTTCCCCTCGCTGGGCTTTAATGTGAGACAGCAGGGGGGTGCCTTTACTCGGGTCTATTGTAGCCACGCCAAGATCAGCTTAAACTCTGATTGAATTAAACCCCACGGACTCGGTCTTCCGCGCCCCACTTATCAGCTGTTTTTAACCCCGCCCCCTTATGTTTTCTCCCCGTGTCGCATCGCAACTGGTGCGGCGGTTTCATCTCGTCACCCCAAGAGGTGGCACCCTGTGTCACCAGTGTAACCCGGGGTTACACAGCCCCTCTCATCGCCCCCTTCACCCCCAACCGGCATATGAATGCAGCCTTTTGTCGTCCTAGTTGGGTCATAATTGTCCTCCCACCCTCCTCCACAGCTGCTAAACACCGTACCATGGCCCGCTGCCAGAACTAATCGGCTAAGATTCACGGACAATCTACTGATTGTTTTCCACACAATTACTAGCGCCGTGTCCGCACGTAAAGAATGTGCGGTCTGAAGCCCTGCTATTGTACTGTATGTGTGTCAACTGTCAACATTCGTTTTTATTAGATTACCATGCACATTTTTTGTCCCCTGCACCAATATTGCAGAGGTAGTCCGACCAATGTATTTATGTTTTATGGGCTTTGAAATAGTGGGGGAACGACATCACCAGGTTTGATTGGCACCCTGTCCTACGAGGTGCATTGACTACTACACTGTATATACATCATTCAATTAAGCCTACGGCGGTTGCAATGTCTTCACCCTCAGGGTTATGAGGACTGGTTGCGGCACAAGGCGGATAACGAGGTGAACAAGTACCCGGTGACGGTACTGGAAAATGGCCGCAGAATGGGCACGGAAAGCGAGAAGATCAAGGTACGCCTCGGCATCTTGACACATGGATTTGGAATAAGTGGTCCCAATAAACAAATATATATATATATATATTATATCCTGTTAGAGATGTGTTGTGTGATGTTCAAGCGATTCGAAAGTACACAGCTTTCACACTCGAACTGTGAGTGTGAAAGTTCTCTGGGTTCTCTTTTGACAGTTGCTATTTGTCTAAACAATGGGATGTTTGCAAATCTCCTCTTTGTCCTTTTGAATGATCTTTGCATGTTGATGAGAGTGATACCAGTGTGGAGACATAGCCGAAACATCTTCAAGGCCCTCGCGTGTCAACCCACTTGTGTTGACTCATTCTGGTCAACTCGACCTAGGCATAATCACAAACGGACCCCGATAAAGTGTTATTGTAAAGTGCCATTTTGCGTACGATTGCGTACGAACGCTGCTGAGCGACTAATATACACAAGCGTACCTGTGACTTACTGGCTGACGTTGGTGCAGGTGGGAGACGTGGTGGAGGTGAATGAGGACGAGACCTTTCCCTGTGACCTGATTCTGCTGCAGTCTACCAGGGACGACGACACCTGCTTCGTCACCACAGCTAGCCTGGATGGAGAGTCCAACCACAAGGTAGCGCTTTAAAGGACTGGGTTCATAAACAAACCAACAGCAAACATCCACCACCACCGAGGAAGAATCTGGGGGGAATTTTGTTTACTGGGGATCTTGTGGGTGTGTGCTCTCGACAGTAAACAAAACCAACTTGTTTGAGTAACAGGTCCAACTCTCCCTTTTTGCGCGTAGAACTCTGGGCTGCACTCCAATATGTGTGTGTGTGTGTGTGTGTGTGTGTGTGTGTGTGTGTGTGTGTGTGTGTCTTTTCACACTAATGTGTGACTCACAGTTTTGGGTTTTTTACTGTTCTCCAAGAACGATAAACTGGCGATGCAGAAGACCACATGACCGCTCTCTGTCTCTCTCTCTCTCTCTCCTCTGTGTCTCTCTCGTTCTCTCGTTCTCTCGTTCTCTCGTTCTCTCGTTCTCTCGTTCTCTCTCTCTTTCTCTCTTTCTCTCTCTCTCTCTCTCTCTCCCTCCATGTCTCCAGACACATTACACAGTGCCAGACACGGAGAAGGATCTGGACTCTCTCAGTGCCACCATCGAGTGTGAGCAGCCCCAGCCTGACCTCTACAAGTAGGCACTCGTCGCTCCCACCTCAGGGGATACACACTGACGGCGTCGTGCGATGCCTATGCTCCTTAGGGCCGCAGCGCTCCTATCCACCAGCCAATTTACAATTTGCTAATGGATAACAGTGTCAACACCATGATTTAAAAATATAACAAAAAATAAACAAGTTTTTTTTGTAAATTATGAGGCCACTGAAAATTGTTCCAGGTTTATGTTTGGGATAATGCATGCCTGGGAGGTTTAATGGCCCGCTAAGAGGACGCTCAATAGGTCAGGGTGACCTGTCCACCTCCTTAAGCGATTCTTCATTTAAAGGTGACCTAGGTTCTCGGTGAGCGAAGGCTTGCAGCTCCCCCTATGGGTGGGACAGGGGAACCACAGCGCCATTTAGCATGACATCTCGCTGGGGTTTTAGGCGTGATAAGGAAGTCCCGGTGCCAGATGCTGACTATTCAGAGTCAATAAAAACAACAGGCCCACTGGCAGAAGACCGCTGGCCAACCACCAGTAATTAGGGTAGCTTCCTTGCCCCGTGTCTCCCCTCCAGTGAATTCTCTGTGATGGGCAGACGGAGGCCCTGAGAGGCCCTTCATTTAGACGATGCGATGATGAGCTCTCGCTGGTTTAAAACAGCGATGAAGATGCCAACACTCAGTCCCAGCCACGTGCAAGAGGACTTAATTGGCAGGGAAATATCAGCTGGTTGAAGGGTGTTTCTGGGGTCTGTCTGCATATGGACATTTTTGCAATGTTCCTATTAATTCCCATCTGCTTCTTAATGTCACGTGTGTAAAATTCACTGTGTGTGATTGACCGCTAATAGTTAAATTATTATAATAAATAATTAATAAAAAGTGTACACTTTGTTTCTGTTCCAGGTTCGTTGGCCGTATGCACATATACAAAACTGATCGGGAGCCTGAAATAAGGTGAGCCGTCTCTCCTATGATGACCTGTGACTGGTTTAAGAAAAGAAGATCCGGGGGGAATTCAGTTGGCTCAAGGAACTTCTTTTAATTATTGGCTTTCCCATCAAATAATTTTTTTATGGGTCCATAACTCTGAATAAAAACATTCCTTTTAATACTGGCACAGCATTATCGACCCCATCCCAAGTTTCTTTAGAAGGCATTCATCATTACCTGCATCTTGAGGGCCAAAACAAAAATGTCCTTGTGTCCTCCACAATAACGTCAAGACTGAAAAAAAGAAAGCACCCCCACAAGACTGCATTCAACTCTTGGGCAACTGGGCGTCTCTATATGCCAAGTGGTGTCCCATGCCAATAGGCCTGCCAGTAATCCGGTTGAAGCAAAGGCGGCATTGGGGTGGGTCCATATCTTGTAGCTTATGGATTTGCTGACATTATTTGTTTGATGGTGTGATTGTCCAGGTCTCTGGGTCCAGAAAACCTTCTCTTGAAAGGGGCCACTCTGAAGAACACTCAGAGGATCTGTGGTGAGTCATGGCGTTCGCCTAAGTGACTTTAAGTAATGAGTAATGCTTTCGGGGGTTTGTTGTTTCTTTCTTTTATTTTTTGCATGAACCGATATTTCAAAAAGTGAAGTCCTTGAATCCCCAACTCCCCTGTAATATCTTTCTCCCTACCCATTCTAGGAGTGGCTGTTTACACTGGCATGGAGACAAAAATGGCCCTCAACTACCAAGGCAAATCACAAAAGCGCTCTGCGGTAGAAAAGTACGTTCAGACAGGAGTCCGTGCCAAAGACATGATAAAGGAAAGGCTTATATCCATTCAGGCGTTGACTTGTGTTATGGCTTTCACCTAGGTCCATCAATGCCTTTCTGCTGGTGTACCTGTGCATCCTGGTGAGCAAGGCCCTGGTATGCACCACGCTCAAGTACGTGTGGCAGAGTAAGCCGGGCCAGGACGAGCCCTGGTACAACCAGAAGACCCAGAGAGAGAAGGAGACAAACCTGGTGAGTCACCGCCGTGCCCCTCTCCTCACCCCCTCTTCTCTCCCCCTCCTAGTGGTGGCGTAACAGGAAAGGGATGTTCGGAGAAGGTCAGAGGGGAATCCAGGCTCACTGAGGAATCTGGTTGAAAGCATTCTAACTGGGTGCAGGGTGATTCTTTATTCGTAGTAACGCTGTAAATAACAGGAAATCATTTTTACAATGGCTTTTTGATAACACTCCCCGACTATAAACTGAAGAATAACTAAGAAAGAGTAAACAGATAAAATCGAATGGAGAAATGAGTAAACACCTTTGCAAGAGGACAATTACGAACAAATGCGTTTTGGACAAAAAACGTCCAAATATTATCCCTTTCTCTACAGCGGTATATAGATTGAAGCAGCACCTTAACACACATGTACAAAGTTAATGCAAGTTATATTGTGACATACAGATTAAAGGGCGACTTTAATTAAAGAAAAGTTCTCAAAAAATACAATACTAGAGTTATTTAACAGTATGAAAATTAAAGTGGAACTCTTGGTTGAATGTAAAAGTTACCTCACTCCTTTTTGTTTTGACCCTCAGTACCTGAAGATGTTCACGGACTTCCTGTCCTTCATGGTGCTCTTCAACTTCATCATCCCCGTCTCCATGTACGTCACCGTGGAGATGCAGAAGTTCCTGGGCTCGTTCTTCATCACCTGGGACCGGGACTTCTACGACCCGGAGATCCAGGAGGGGGCGCTGGTCAACACCTCAGACCTCAACGAGGAGCTGGGCCAGGTTAGGAGAGAGGGGGCGTCCGTCAACCGTTTCATACCGTTTGTCGTGTGGTGTAACCAACTTTGTGTCGTCTGATTGATGGCAGATGATTTATTATCCAGGAAGCTGATATATTTTTCTTTTTCATTCTGGTAATATCCCGTAATACTTGTTGGTGGACCGTTGTGACTCGACCGTTGTGGGTTAGACAATGTCACTCGCTTGTAAATAGAGATAGCTGTTAGATGTGTTGTTCCTGTTTGAGGACTGTGGTCTAAAATCTCTAAAGTCCCGGCCCCTTCTTAATTAAACATATTGGGTTGGTGCCTTTCCGTGAGTGTTTTTCCCTGCATCAAAACAGCGTAAACATCGATTGGCAAGTTGGCAACACTCGGTTTTCAAGGCCGCTACCCTTAAGCAAAGATTATTCTTTTGATGAAACGTCCACAATTCAATCTCTTGTTGTTGAGCCTTCTTCATTCCGCGACTGTTTTTTCTGTGTGCTATTAGTCTGCTGTTATTTCCTCTTTTATTGCTGGGGATCAGGCCGTGAACATTGTAGTTGTCCCTTCTCGCCTGCAGGTGGAGTACGTGTTCACGGACAAGACCGGCACGCTCACCCAGAACAACATGGAGTTCATCGAGTGCTGCATCGACGGCTTCCAGTACAAATACAGAGACGCGGTGTCGGAGCTGGACGGGTTCAGCGCTACCGACGGACCCGTGAGCAAGCTGCAAGAGAAGGCTGGCAAGGTATGAGGTGGTGTCCCTCCAGATGGTGTGGAAATATTTGCACACTCACAGTCACACTATCACACACTCACATCGACACTCACCCTAACACACACACACAGACAGATCGGCGTCGCTTTGCCTTGCAACACGATCCCTTTTAATTCAAGGTGATCCTTCTTCTTAAACCAATTTGTTTTGTGTAATTCTGTTACGTAATTGCCTTTCCTTGAAATGTTGTTGAATATGCAAACGTGTCTTTTTGTAAGCGTGCTATTATTTTGTACACTTACACCTAGCGCTGTGCGTAGGCTGGCAAGGTGTGGTGTTGTTGGGTCCCTCCATCTGGTGTGAAACTATTTATGTACACACACGCACACACGTACACATGCATAAAGACACACACGTACTACATACAAATAAACACACGTGGGTGTTATACAGACCCCCTGCTGGGGAAGAGTTCCCTTGCTGTATTCTCTGCTCTCCGAATACATGCACTGACTGTGTGTGTGTGTGTACTGTATATCTATATGTCTGTATATATGGTTTGTGCCACTTTATTCTCTCTCTCGCTCTCTCTCTGTCGGGAAGGCCATTAATACTCTGCTGGTATTACTGATAAGGTTTTACAAGCTGTTAAACATTAATGGATTGCTCTGATAAGACCTTGCTTGAGATAAACGCCCCGACGCGTTGATCTCCACCCTAGCTACCGTGCATGGCCATGATCACCTTTTGTTTGAACCTTCCTTCTCACACTTTCCCTTTTCTTCATGGGTCAAGTCCATTCCAATGTATATAAGTGTATTTCCCTTACAAATACAAATAGTCTCAATGAACCTCATTGGCCCGCTAATATTATATCCCTTCATACTCGCTAATCCTTGAGTCTATAATGTATGTATCAAGGATACATACATCTAATAATTTGGTACATTTTGTATTATTTTATTTACTTAAAGGGAAAAAAAACTGTTTCTTCTGGAGATGATATCGGATTCCAAAGGGCCGTTTAATGCCAGGGCGTGTATCTCCAGCTAACTGTCGTCTTCCCGTGGACCCACCAGGAGCGCGAGGAGCTGTTCCTGCGCGCGCTGTGTCTGTGCCACACGGTGCAGGTGAAGGAGCCCACGGGCCGGGGTCAGGACCACACGGACAGCATGGCGGGCGTGGACGGCATGGAGGGCTGTCCCCCGCCCCACGAGCAGACGGGCTTCATCGCCTCCTCCCCCGACGAGGTGGCGCTGGTCAAGGGGGCCATGAGGTGAGGGCGGGGGAGGCGGTGCGCCGTGGAGGGGGGGGGGGGGGGCTGATGCATTAAAACGGTGAACCAGTGAACAGTCAAATTGAATTTATATACGTTGGTTTTTATGGGTTTTTTGGCCTTCATGGAGAGGATAGAGGGAAAAGAGAGGGACGAGAAAAGCCTGGTGCTTAAGGTCGGGATTGAATCTGGATATCTGGCAGGTTATAGTCTGGTTATCCTGCTATCTTAGCTGTTTAGCCAGGGCGAAAAGTCAGCAAATATAATTTTTTTTCATAAAATATTAAGTCACGGTTTTAACTCGACACGCAAACCACAAAGCACATAACACACACACACACACACTTTGGTGGGTTTACCCAATGGTGTTACAGATTTGTGTGAAGGTCAGGTGCGTGTTTATTCGTGCTCGCTCTGATCTTCACATTTAAAGATGAATACTAAAACCTGTTTGTGCTGATGAGCTTGTTGAAATCACTCAGCACCCACAAAAAACACTCCCCCACTTTGATACGCTCATTTTTCGCAGTTTATATTCTCAGTCACACAAAAAAGTAAATGTTTGACACATGCTTGCCCATTACCTCCTCCAGGTCAGGTTTCTGTGTGACCTTTATCAAAATGCATACTGAAAATAGGACTATAAGATGTCAGTAGAATACCTCAAATCCAGGTAACATAAAACATGCAGAAAACTGTGTAATAATTCCTTCTTGGATTAAGGCCGAACTGTGCAGTGGAACAGCCAGTGGAGGATACTTTGTCTCTGCCAAGTGTATCAAGTTGCAATGTAAATGGTGTTTCCTGTTTGGTGGAGTCACTTATTCCTGGTGCTTTGTCTCCACCTACAGGTATGGCTTCACATTTCTTGGAATGGAGAGCAAGAAGATGAAAATCATGAACAGAAGCAACGCCATTGAAACGTGAGTCATAATCAACCCACAATGTGTATGTTATTGTTAACATGCATTGTTTACTTTTTTTTTTAAATGTTGGACTTATTGAATATCTTTTGCCCGTAGGTATGACCTGCTTCACGTGTTGAATTTTGATCCAGTGCGACGGAGAATGAGTGTGATAGTCAGATCCAAATCAGGTCAGTCTGAGTCGAAGTAGTGTTGACTATTAATTGACTGTATTGAGCTGTACCACTGTATTTGGTGAAGACAACAAAGTTTTAACCCTGGCGGGGAATGTGTGTGTGTGTGTGTGTGTGTGTGTGTGCGTGTGCGTGTGTCCGTCCCTCAGGTGATGTGCTGCTGTTCTGTAAAGGGGCGGACTCGTCCATCTTCCCCCGCGTCCGGCAGGAGGAGGTGGAGAAGATCCGCGTGCATGTGGAGCGCAACGCTACGGTGGGTGACCAACACACTCCAAGTTCTGGGTGACGTTATGCGCTCATGCATTGTGTCTATTGTTGTGCGCTGAAGGGAAGGGCTTAACCGCGTTGGGAAGGGGCGGGGCCTTTTATAAGGGGGTGGAGCCCTGGTAGGGTTTAGCCTCCATCTTCAGCCCCTTTTTCTGTCGGCTCCCCTAGTGAGCGAGCGGTGTTGCTGTAAATAAACCTTAGTTTGGTTTTGGTATGTTTTATTATAGATTCAGCACTTCTCGTCTGGAAATAAATAAATATCATTGTTGGTCATTGTTTATTAATCGATCACGAAATGTTTTGTCATTACGGTGGGGACATAGGTGTGTTTCAGAATTGAACTGCCGCAACGATTTTCCCGGGTGACCTCGGACGCATAACTATTAATCATTCAACGTGTATGCGTTTTGAATCACGAGCACCTGGGCGTTGCACCTGTGCAGCCGGCCCACTCCGGAGGTGCCGTGTGTTAACCCCGTGTGTCCCTGCTCCCCCCCGACCCGCCCCGGGGCTACAGGAGGGCTACCGGACCCTGTGTGTGGCCTACAAGAAGCTGAGCCCGGAGGAGTACGCCCGGGCCGACGCAGACCTGCAGGCGGCCCGGCTGGCCCTGCAGGACCGCGAGGAGAAGCTCATCGCCGTGTACAACCAGGTGGAGGCGGGGATGACGCTGATAGGAGCCACGGCCGTGGAGGACAGGTGGGTGGTGGTGGTGCTGGTGGAGGAGGAGGCGGAGAGTGCGGGGATGGGAGCAACCCCTCCATGAGTTTGATGTTCTGATGGTGTTGACTCACCGCAGAAAGCGCTCTCTCATTGCTCTCGCCCTCTCTCTCTCTCTCTCGACTCAAAGGGTTTTATTGACCTCACCTTTGTTTTACGTTCCCAACGCATGGGAAAGGTAAAACAAGGTTTTAAACAGTTCTACTTCAATTTTGAACAGTTCTACTTCAATTTTGAATAGCGAGTGGTTTTCTTTCTCTCTTGTTCTCGCTCAATCCCTCACTCTAACTCCCTCTCTTACTCTAACTACCTCGCTCTCACTCTAACTCACTCCAACCCTTTCTCACTCATGCTCTCCCCGTCACCTCACCCACTCTCTCTCCGTCTCTATCTCCCCCGTCCACTCATTGTTTCCTCTCTCCCTCTCTCTTTGTCTCCCCTCTCCTCCCCCCCCCCCAGGCTCCAGGAGGAGGCGGCAGAGACCATGGAGGCGCTGCAGGGCGCGGGCATCAAGGTGTGGGTGCTGACGGGCGACAAGATGGAGACGGCCAAGTCCACGTGCTACGCCTGCCGCCTGTTCCAGCGGGGCACGGAGCTGCTGGAGCTCACGGTGCGCACGCTGGAGGACGGCGTGCGCAAGAGGGAGGAGCGGCTGCACGACCTGCTGCTGGAGTACCACAAGAAGGCCGTGCAGGACGTCCCGCCCACCAAGCCCGGCGGCAGCAGGTACGACCCTCGCTGATCGGTCCATAGCGTCTGTAGAAAATTCAGAGTTATTAATTAGTTAAACCCACTGACTTTACGCCCCTTACTGTGTTGAATGTGTTTTTTTTTTTTTTTGCTCTGTGACGCCCATATGTGCACTGTCCTTTAGTCTGAGAAAAGGCGCTTTTAAATTAAATTATTATTATGTTATTAACGACAAGTTGCATCGTTCTCCCGAATCCTTGGTGGCAGCACCGCAACAAGTATTGAGCACAAACAAAAACGGTTCCCTCAAAATACCGGAACTCATCGGGCCCATCTAGTGAGGGAAAGGCATTCAAAGTAGAACCAGATGGAGCAGGTCAGATGACAGGTATTTATTATCAGGAAGTTGCCTCTGATTGACATTTAAAAGTGAAAAAATAAAACGTGACTTCTATTCGGGTCAATACGGTATTAAAGGAGAACCAAAACCCCAAACACCCCACGGGTCGAACCCTTGTCGTGAGACAGCCGCCCTCCGCTGTGAAACTGAACCGAAGTGGCTTTTACACTCGAGCCACAATGGAAAAACAACCTGAAAGCATTTCCTCATGGCGCAGTCTAGGGCTTGGTTCTCCTTTCTAATAGAAGGTCACAATACAGGGATGATGGATATAATGCCCGAGGAGAAAGGATAGCCTAGTGTAGGGCGTTTGATCCCATCTGAAAGGTAGTTGGTCTAATCCCTTATGTTTTCAGTACCTGCAGCCTTGAGCGAAAAGCCCAACCCCTAACGACCCCTGATTGACCCGCGTCTGAAATCACTGCAGTACCTTTTAGATAAAAGGTTCTGCTAAATAATAGAAAATAGCAGCCTAACTCTTAGTCTTAATTGAGGGTATGGACTTCAAATGTTTTGTTTATTGAACGGAGGTGAGAAGCTCAAGGGGATGTAAATCAGCAACAGACTTGCAACCGCATTGCACTAAGGAGGTCTAAAATAGCTATTTACTCCTCCTGCTGGCTCTTTGGGGGTGGTTACAGTCAGACACACGGTACATGCTGTCCTTATTGTATCATTTCAACATTTATTTAATTGCACATTTAACCATTTTAAAGGGTATTTTGCACTGTCATACCTACATTTTGATTAACTTGTTGGTTAACTTGTAAATACATTTAATATAATTTCAATTGCATTCTATTACTTTTTATTATGATCACTCTTGTGTTGTGTTGTATGTGCATGTTTATTTGCGCTGCTGTAAAACCTTAATTTGCCCTCGGGGTTGAATGAAGTACACATCTATTTTTGGTTTGTTTTTCTCATAATGAACGCAAATGCATTTGATGTTTCTGTTTGAAGCGTTTGTGTATTTTAGGATCAAGTCCATTGTCCTCTACTGTGTGTGTGTGTGTGTGTGTGTCTTTGAAGGGGTTGGTCTAAGCCGAGCCAGGACTTCGGCTTCATCATAGACGGCGCCTCGCTCTCCATGGTGTTCAACTCCTCAGAGTCCAGCTCTAGCCACTACAAGAACCTCTTCCTGCAGATCTGTCAGAACTGCACCACGGTGCTCTGCTGTCGAATGGCTCCTCTGCAGAAGGCACAGGTCAGTTGTCACCGTTGATGGCAGCATAGGACGGCAGGTTGGAATCTAACCTGCGCGTGTTGCTAACATATTTAGCACACTAGCGAGCTAAACCCAAAGATAGCCATACTTTGGTTTTCTCCCATTCTGCCGTGAAGATGATGGAAAAGTCTCTCCCTCTCTTCCTCAATTCAATTCAAAGGATTTTGCACATAAATGTACATTATCAAAGCATGTAAAAAATTCATAATATTTCTAAAAGAAAATAGGATATTTGCAATTGAAAATTAAATCCAATGTCACTTTGTGCAACCTGTTGTGTGCGCAGATCGTGAAGATGGTGAAGTGCTCTAAAGGAAGCCCCATCACGCTGTCCATCGGGGACGGGGCCAACGACGTCAGCATGATCCTAGAAGCTCACGTTGGCATCGGTGAGACAACGTTTCAGGAATAGGGGTTTACACCTTTCGGTCCCTCACCATTCTACTAAATTTTGAATCTTGGAGTCACCATTCAATTAAAAATGTATTCCCATTTCAAAGTCAACCCTCGTTTCAGTTCATTGGGGTGCTAATTTCTGGGTCTACTCCAATCCGTGGGTCTAGCATTATGTTGTTGTTTTTTTGTTTTAAATTCAACTGATGGAAATAATGTCACAAGCAAAGGCAACCCTAAGAAAGAAAATACAAAGTACACATTTATTTTTGGAAGGTATGACTCGGCTCAGAAGCCTAATGATAATAATCGTGATTATTACGTGTATCGAATACGTCCCCCCGCCCCTAATCAACTCCCGTCAGCCTCTGCTCTGCTCATACCGAGGGTCTTTCCCTTCATGGGTTGTGTGCCCCCCCTGCTCCAGGCATCAAGGGCAAGGAGGGTCGCCAGGCGGTGAGGAACAGCGACTACGCCATCCCCAAACTGAAGCACCTGAAGAAGCTGCTGCTGGGACACGGCCACCTCTACTACGTCCGCATCGCACACCTGGTGCAGTACTTCTTCTACAAGGTGGGCTGACGCAGGGAGGGCTCTCACTGTCCTTTGTCTATTATTCATTAATGACTTGGCACTTGGTCGTTGGCGTTTATGTGGGATCTTAGTAAATGTATGAGGGTGTTTTATTGTGGGTGCGTATTGGTTTGTTTCGTATGCTTTTTATGTGAGCCCTGGTAAAGACACTTTTTTATCACACTCTTGAGATATAATACCGTACGCTAACGTTTACAATCACTTTTTTGTGCTTCAGTAATGTAGCCACAATTATATTTTAGCTCTGTGAGCACACAGCCAATATGGATCGGATTGTATTATTATGTTTCATGGAATACGACCATAATATTCCTTGTATTTCTCCAGGCCATTTATCCAAGATAATCTTTGCCTTCTCTCCTTGCAGAACCTTTGCTTTATATTACCTCAGTTCTTGTACCAGTTTTTCTGTGGCTATTCGCAACAAGTAAGTATGTCCTGAAACTTCGTCCAACCGAACAATGTTAACCAGTGTGTGTCTATATGGTCCTCTGAACATGAGCGCCCCGTGACCCTAACCGGTGACCCCTTCCTGAGGCCTACTCTCCCCCTAAGTGACCCCACCTCTGTTCCCCAGAGGCTGCAATAAGACATTTTGTGTGGGTGTGTGCACAACTGTGTATATATTTATACATGCAAAATGTATTCTTGCTTCCAAAACCGTGTGTGTGTGTGTATGTACATCTGTGTATTTATACACGTGTTAGTGCGTTATACCCTATATACAATATTACACATATTGTATAAATGCAAATTGTGGTTGTTCTGCGTGAAATGTTTGTGACATTAACCCTTGGTTGCCCTACTCCTCGACCCTCACCACCTCCTCCTTCTCCTGCTGCTCCTCCTCCTGCTCCTGCCGCTGCTCCCGTCCTCCCCAGCCCCTATACGATGCCGCCTATCTCACGATGTACAACATCTGCTTCACCTCCATGCCCATCCTGGCCTACAGCCTCTTGGAGCAGCACATCTGTGTGGAGGTCTTGCTGGACAACGCTACCCTCTACAGGCGAGTTCTGGCATTGCAACCTCAATGGCCCGGCAATTGCAATCCTCCCTTGTATTCATTTGAAGATGACTACAATTCTCAGCACACTAAGATGCATGTTTAGTGATGAGTAATAGGAGTGATCTATAAAAACTGTGCTTTCAATGTGTCGAATTTGTTTCAAATTCATGTTTTCCACACAATAATCAATACTTTAACCAGCTTAGCATCTAACTCAGTCATATCTGAAAGGCAGAAGCTCAAGTGGTAGCAAAGGTTGTATAGCATCACAAATCATACTCAAGGTAATCAATGTAGACAATCTCTGCACAGAGATCTCTAAAACAACAACGTTTAAGGATAAATAGTCGCTTGGAACAGCGGCCCGTACCTGAGTTGTAACAACAGCGGGATGGAACCGTAACACGCGTTACGATCTCTGTTCTTTAGGAGCATCGCGAAGAACGCCATGTTGCGCTGGGTCCCCTTCTTCTACTGGACCCTGCTCGGGGTCTTCCACGGCCTGCTCTTCTTCTTCGGTGTTCGCTTCCTGTTTGGTAACCCTGCGTTACAGGCCAACGGCCAGGTACGTCCCCTCAATGGTCGCTATAGTAACTGGGCCAGACAGTGTTCTACCACGTATTGCTATCCTATGCAAACACTTTGTCTCGCTGAACTCTAGGTGTTTGGAAACTGGTCCTACGGAACGATAGTCTTCACTGTGCTCGTCTTCACCGTCACGTTCAAGGTGAATAAGAGGTTAACATGTTTTCCTCCCAAAACCCTGTGTCTTAGTTTTAGTTTTAGAACGGGACTAGCTTATCAAATCATCCCTCGAATGTTAATGTAAATTTGTAAAGAAAATGCTTATTTGGACATTGGAGTGATCTTGGCAGTAACTTTTTGTGGTGCAAAGTATTACGAGAATCGAGCTACGCCTGAGAAAGTGTACATGGATATTTTGGCAGTTTGCTGTCCCACAATGCATCAGTGTTGCGTTTCTCCTCATCACCTGTCATAGGAAACGGGGTGAAGCGGTGCTCAGCTGTCAGCCACAATCTCGGTCCTTAAAAATGTTTCACGGAGAGGGTTGAACTAGAGGGAGGGAGGTGTTTCGGATGGTTGAACCTGTGTAATTAATCAGAGCTGCTTCCCCCCCCCCCCCCTACCATAGCTGGCTCTGGACACGAGGCACTGGACCTGGATCAATCACTTTGTCATCTGGGGCTCCCTGTGCTTCTATGTTATCTTCAGCTTCTTCTGGGGAGGGATCATCTGGTAAGAGCCATTTATTTAACCCCCCCATCACCACACCCACTTCTCCATCCAGCTTGAAGTCACCCATGGATACCTGGGTAGAAATATTACTATAACGATACAAAAACTCATACAAGATGGAGAGTGGTTCATAGCAAAGCAGTTACATTTAACAAAAGACATGAGAAACGTTCTTAATCCCTAAACGTCTTACTTTAGGTTTAACGTGTGTGTGTGTGTGTGTGTGTGTGTGTCTCGGTTCTGCAGGCCCTTCCTGAAGCAGCAGAGGCTGTACTATGTGTTCGCCCACATGCTGAGCTCGGCGTCGGCCTGGCTGGTCATCGTTCTGCTCATCCTGCTCAGCCTGCTGCCAGACATCCTGCTGGTGGTGCTGCGTAAGCCCCTAGGGCCTCACGCACGGCAGGTAGGGGCCACGCACACACACACACACACACACACACGAACACGAACACACACACACGAACAAGCTACACGCTACACGCTACACACACACACACACACACGCTTCACACACACACGAACACGCTTCACACACATGACCACGCAACACACACAACACATGACCACACAACACATGACCACGCAACACACACATGGCCACGCAACACACATGGCCACGCAACACGAACACACCTAGGTCTGAAATGAGCCATTAGAGTCCCATTGATTTAGAATGGTCTGTCTGACCTCTAATTGTGCTTACTTTGATCAGTTAATTTATTTTAATGGACTGCTGAAATGAACGGTTATTGCCATCTTCTTGATAGAGTCCATAGCCTACTTTGGCTTCTGATCTGAACTGTTACACAGTACGGGAAAGAAACAGTATAACGGATGTGTCCAATACTATATCTTGGTCCTGGTATTGTATATTGTAAGCATTACTCCTCCTCCTCCTCCAAAGGGAGTATATTACTTTACTTAATTACCAGGTCCCATTTTGTATCCATGGTGATCTATGAAAGAAATTCACCTGACGTTTTGCTGATAGGCGAGAGTTTTCACGTACAGCGACAAAGACAAGTCCTGTTGTGATTCTTACGTCCTACTGGTGCACATCTTAAAACGCTCTAATTCCAGTCTCCCACTAAACATCTAAGATGCTATCTAGCTGTAACTGGTTTCAACTTGAACACTTTAACCCAACTTCTATGATCTTTTAGTTTTGCTCTGCTTACTTTTGGCCTTGGTGCTCATCTCCTTACACTTTTCCCTCATTCCTTCATTCCCTCCTCGCTATCTTCCCTAATTCCTTCCTACCTTCCTTCCCTTCGTCCTTCCTTTCTTGTCCCCCCCTCTTGTCTTTGTTTCTCCCACTTCTTCACTTGTTCCCTACTGTTTGGTCTTTCTTCCTTCCTTCTCCTTTCTACCTTCCATTTACCCTTCATCCTTCCTTTCTTCCTCCCTCCTTCCTGTCTCCCTTCCTTCCTTCTTTGTTAAACACCTTCCTACCTTACGTCGTCCTCCCTTCAATTTTTCCCTTCCTTCCTTCCTTCCTTCCCTCTTTCCTTACCTCCTTCCTCAGGTCAAGCACCGCCTTCCTTCCTCGGGGACGTCCACTATCTTCATGCTGTCGCAGACGGCCAGCACTCACAGCTTCTCCTGGAGTGACTGAGGTCTCCTCCCTCTCCCTCCCTCTGTTTCTTGCTTCACTGCCCTCCTCCGAACACTGACCACGACTACCACAGTTGCTCGTGTCTTGTTTGTTTTGCTACTCCTCTTGCTTGTTTTCCTCCCTGACTGCTTCTGCCCGCCCTATGGGAATGTGCACCGTCATCTCCATCCCCTAAACTCCACATCGAGATAACAAGGCGTCCATTCAAGGTGTTGATATCCTTGGCTCATGCCCATATTACAACAGAGGCGAAATCAAGGGCTCTGTTTTATATTGTTGTTGTTGTGTGTTAAATGCTATGTATTTGCGGTAAGTTTATGGTCCCCCCCCTCTCTAATCAGCCAATGTGGTCCAGCCTATCAGCGGTGTTTGGGTGGGGGTGGGGGGGGGGGTATGCTCAATTGCTCATGACCCCATTGCCCGCCCTCCAGTGGCACCAGCGTCGATGTGTGCTCCATGCAGTCTGCTCTGAAGGCGCGCTGCCGCTGCATGTGCACCCCACAGGTGAATGTTGCACCCGCAGGACCACTCGGGGGCACTTGCATGAGTCTCCAGTCCAAAGACCCCCGCCCAATCCTGTGTGTGTGTGTGTGTGTGTGTGTGTGTGTGTGTGTGTGTGTGTGTGTGTGTGTGTGTGTGTGTGTGTGTGTGTGTGTGTGTGTGTGTGTGTGTGTGTGTCACGCCTTATGTGGCTGCTTATAATGATGAAGGTATTTGCTATCAAGACACAAAGGGTCATGTTTACGCCGTCCAGTCCCACCATCGCACCGCCGCTGGCACAGAGACTATGTGTGTGTGTGTGTGTGTGTGTGTGTGCGCGAGCTTAAAGACATAAGCCGTGTGGTGGCCGGCAGCAGTGATGTCATCGGTGTCTCTTGCCTCACCCTTCCAGAGACAGGCGGATGAGTCAGGCGCGGGGGGGCCCAAGTCTTCGGCCCAGCCGCTGCTCATGAGAACCTTTTCAGACGAGTCCAATACAGTGGTGTGAACAGGTACCGGCCCCGCCTCCAGGCCACACTAAGCTTATCAAAGACCCCCCTCCCTCCCTCCCTCCCTCCCTCCCTCCCTCCCCTTCGCCTCCCCTTTTGCCCCTCTCTCCTCTCGTCGTCCTCCCCGGCCGTTGGCTCCGGTGGCCTGGGTAGTTCCTCTAGAAGTCCTGCAGGGTACGGGGCCTCCTCTGGCAGACAGGCGGGCCCCTGTGTGTCCCCCCCCCCCCCCCTCTGTGATGTCTGAACAAACCCACTGGGGTCCGGCTGAAGAGATGCATTTCATTTGAATGTGGTTTGTTATTGGCACACTACAACCCTTTTTCATACTCCACATCAATGTTAAATAACTTTAGACTTAACTTCTGAACAGAACGATGGGTGCTCCTTCAGTCGAACTACCCAATGCACCTCCCACTCAGTGTCGTTTACATATGGTTTGGGTGAAGGGTATTTAGTTTATTGTTCCCCCTGACAATCTCATTCAAACATCTATAGTGCTGGAGACTCGTGTCCAATCAGGTTAAATGTCAATTTTTTTAATTGTTTTTGGCCTGCTTGCTTCCTGGTGTGAGAGCGGATTCGATTGGTCCACCTGTTGTGTTGGCCGAGTTCGCTCTAAACATGGTGGCTGTGCTTCAGGTGTCGTTGCTGTCTGTCGTGTGCATGTTGTACTGCTTGTGTATTTAACCACCTTTTTGTTTCTCCGGTAAATGTGCCTTTGTGATGTTCCAGCTTAACCCACTGCATGCCTGTAAAGGCTATGTTGAATGCTGCCCCGTGACTGAGACCGCTGCTTTGCTTCAACCCATCGCTTGCGTCAAATGTTGTGGGTTTCAGGAGGGGAGGCACACAAAAGGGAAATGGTTATTTCAACCATAGTATTTAAAACGCTTGTCCTGCTTTTCTGTCCACCCTGTAGCTTTCAGAGAACTGCCATCCACAGACATTCAGGTAACAACGTCTGGCCCTTTTCAAGGTTGTGGGGATAGATAAACCGAATTACACCTGGATAGATATCTCGGAGGTCTGTGTGAACATCAGGGATCGATCCTTGATTGGTGATGGGGTCAGTGGGGTGATGCATGTTCTGTGATTTCCGGGAAAAAAAGCCACAAATCAGCGTGGTTTTGCAATCAGGGGTGATCTGATCTGGATCTTATCGATACGTTGCAGATCCTGTAGGTTTAACCCTCTCTCTGCCTGTTTGTTTCGCCCCCCTCCCTAGATTGCAGCTGTTACACCACTATCC
This sequence comes from Gadus chalcogrammus, assembly GCF_026213295.1. Lineage (NCBI taxonomy): Eukaryota > Metazoa > Chordata > Actinopteri > Gadiformes > Gadidae > Gadus > Gadus chalcogrammus. Next base: position 17,178,087 of record NC_079421.1, on the reverse strand, counting down.
TACAAACATCTCAAGGAAGGAGAGTAGCGGGGGGCCATGAAGTAGTAGAACAACAAGAACAGCACCAACAACAGGAACCTTTCAGGACCTCATTCCAGTCAGGACCCTAGTCCGTCCGCCATCTTGCCTGATGTTAAAGAGTCATGTTAATGGTTAAAAAGAGAGACTGAAGACAAGAGTCAAGTAAAAGAGAAGCCAACCAACCCCAGGAGGGAGGGGGGAGTTCAGAGATGTCTACTGGGGGGTGGGGTTGGACATGCTGGTGCTGCGCCCCTCCCTGCCCTACCTCCCTCCCGTCTCCCCCCTCAGCATGTCCTGCAGAGCCGCAATAGCCCCCTGCCCCCCCCCCCCCCCCCCCAAACCGTCCCCTCTCCTTGTTTCCTTTGGTTCTGGGCGAAATGGACGGACGACTGACTCGGATGACGGGCATGTGTTTCTTCACTTTCTTTTTTTAATTTTATTTTCATTTCTTAAATTTTCTACGACTTTGTGCGCCTTCTCAGAAGATCTGCGTCCCTAGCAACGGTTCCCTCTGCAGCAACAGAACCTCACTAGAACCGCTCGCGTTCTGAACCGTGTTGCTCCAGCCACCATCAGCAAGGATATCCCTTCTTTTGGTTTGCACCATGTTCCATGACATAAGAGTGCCACTTTCGCAAGTTGTTTTGCTTTTTTTCCTTCCACTTTTAACGGTTAATGCACTATCCACACTATTTACATGTATATTTTTGTTCCATTCCAAAGGCTCCAGCATTGGTTGTTTTCTGCAGGTGAAACATTGTTCCCGTACTGCAAGACAGACGGTTCAGGATAGAGGCAGGGAAAACGATAAACCAGACCTGTCTTCTAAACGGAGATTTAAACCGTGTCACAGGGTTCTGCAATGGATCCGCCATGGTTCCTGACTTCGCTAACGGTTTGGTGCTTTGAGCTTGACCTAAATCTTCCAATCTCAGCGAAAAATTAATTGAAGAGGTCCCAGTTTTAGACGAGATGATTTCGTATATCTGCTGCACTGTAAATACCTTAGAGATTTATGATAGTTTAAGCTCAAAGCCAAAAATAAACACGTGTGACGCGAAAGGCATGTGTATAATGCCCTCTATTCTAGCTAGCAGGAGTGTTGTTGTACGATGGTTGTGTGTTACAGAGGTGCGTACATAGAGTATATTTGAGTGTAATGAGCTGCATATGCTGTGTTGTATGCAGTGGCAGACAAGATAACTTGAACCTCGTAGAAATAGTATGGTCGCCAAAATCTGCACTATGAGGGCCCGTGGAGTTTCCCGCCAAAACTAGCTGCCGAGGGTCATGTGACTTGCCTGAGTACACTGAATCAAACCAGATCGATAGATGCCAACATGTGCGCGTACACAATGTCCAAACACACACACACAAACACGCAGACACTCCCACACACACACTCCCACACTCGATACATGAATAAACGCACTCATGCACTAAAAAGCCTAATTGAGGTGTATATTCATACGGTCCATTAGCTGTGTAGTTTTGCCACTGTTTGTCTCGGGAAGGGTTAGCAGGAGCTTGGAGATGGGTCGCCAAGCTTCCTCATCCGCTCTGCACCAGGTCATTGTACTGAAATGAATGCCACTGGGAGGCATTTACCTCCTCCACACTTACACACCCACACACTCACTATGCCACCAGTCAGCTTCAGCCATATCTATGTACAGGACAGAGCGAGCCAGGGGGATTGGGTGGAAACCGTCCCTACCTTCTCCGCCCCTTCCCTGCGTCCAAACCAGCCACCTTTTTAGCGCTTCTTACATTCCATGCCATGATTTGAATCACTTTAAGATACTGTTATGTCGATTATATTATATGCTTTGTTCTATTTAGTTTTCTTTTTCAAACAAATCTATCTATTTGTCATATTTATTTAAGCTTGATTTTACTCACAAATTCGTATATATTTTTTATTACGTGAATCTTTTTCGGTTTGTCGCATATTTTTACTGTGGAGAAGAATTGACGTGCCAGTTGAGTGTGTCGACCCCAGACGGCTATGGGGCGAGTCCCATTCGATGTCCTTCTCTCTCTCTCTCTCTGTGTGGGTATGTTTTATTCATTAGTCCAGAGCCCCCCCTATACACGGTTCTCCCAACCGCCCAAAACGTGTGTCGCCGATTATTACTATTCATTTTTCAAATCCCCGTTTTTTTGTCAGTGAACACTGACATGGAAGAGCACTGCTCTCTCGTGGGCCGTTGACAACGTGCCCTGCTCTCGTTTGACCTTTGACCCACCCGTGTGTTGGTTCTGAGACACGGCAACGAGGTGGCGATGGCATGAAGCCGGTGTCGGTACGGTACCACTGGTTCCCCGCGGATGCACCACCGTGACTTTATATCATGACTTGTTTTGTACACAGGAGGCTCCCGTACCAGCCAGGCCGGTACGATCAAGTTCGAGAACGAGAACAGGCCTCTGATGCTTTTTAACGCGTTTTCATTTGTGTTCTTAAATGGGGTTAAAAAAAGAAAGGTTGTTCAGAACCTTGTTTCTATTGAATGTTTTTTAGTGTTCCTCCGGGGAGCTCACTAACGGCTAACAGGAGAGCTAATGTACGTGGCGTTATGTCCAGAGAGGTTACATTACCCTCTACTCTGGCGCACCATACCCCCAGAGATTACCGTCACTGGGGCCGGGGGCTCAACTGAGAGGGAGGGGGGGGGGGGGGGGGGGGGTGTGCTGCCTGCTTGGATGACAAACAAACCTTTAAACCAGATACCAGAGATGATATTTTCAATGCTTCAAAGAAACAAAATCCTGGATTCTAATGTATTTGCTTGACTAAATGAAAAAATAAAAAAAACGAGAAATACTTTTAATGCAAACTTTTTTCAGCCCCCTTTTTTTATAATAAAAATTGATAACCTCAAAATAAAAAAAAAACTACAACAAAGAAAGCACGCGAGGCTCGGTCAGTTCAGAGAATGTGGGTGGATGTGCCAAAGAGGCAGGGAGGGGGGGGGGGGGGGGGTGTACTGGTCAAGTTTCTACCCTTCCACCCCTCACATCGGGGAAACCCCTTCCCTCCTCTGGCCTGTTGGGTCCTCAGCCTCCCCTCTCAACCTTCGAGATGAATGTACCTCTTTATGACCAGTATGTTCAATACCAGATTTTCTGTAATAAAGCAGAATGTTTTGAAAATAATATGTTTCTATGTATTTTTTCATTGTGTGTGTGTCTGTGCCTGTGACTGTGTGTGTGTATGCATGGCCGTGTGTGTGTGTGTGTGGCCGGGTACACGTGTGGGTACTTTGGTGTGTCGTGCATACTGCCCTTGTCCCCCCAACCAGATGTTTTGCAGTAATGAGATGGCAGAAGGGCTCAGAAGGATCAGCAGCTCTATGTTCAGTTCACTGCTGCCTTACTGGTTGGCGTCTTAAGAGCACCCACCACACCCACTAAGACCCTCCATAGTAAGTCTGCCTGGCGATGTTGTCAGAATATACATGTTGTGTATTTCAGTCTACTGTAGTCCCTTTGTCAATGACTTCTGATTCATTCAAAAGTGGTCGTGGGCCGACCTGTGGGCGAGTGCAGATATGCAGCTATCAGAAATCCTCGCTCTACCAATAATTACACAATGGCACCCTTTCATTTTACGATCTGTTTCAATGGGGTTGTTTGTGTGGCTACGGCCCGTGGATTAAGTTGTTGGTTGAGAGTGATCAAGAGGACAATAGCCGGTTAGTTCTAGATACCGAACACATGCGTTCAGATATTCCTCGGCACATTTCTGTTTATAAATGTATTGTATATCTCTGTTTTGGGAAGTTTCCAGAAAGTTGGCAAAGGGAGGAGTGTTTGGTGGAAACGTATAGCCCTGTACTGGTTTGTTTTGGGTCACCCAGTGGTCGGGGAACCGGAGCAGAGTTTGTAGCGTGAGCTAAAGGTTCCGAGTAGGGGAGGGGTTTGGCGACGGTTCAGATCCAGAGATACTGGTGAGCCCAGCACAGTGCAGAGCTGACGCACCAAAAGCTCAGAGCACGTGAGAGAGTGTGTGAGGGAGAGAGAGAGAGAGAGGGACAGGGGGGGGAGGGGCGAGGGAGAGAGGCAGACAGGCAGCAGTGGACAGATGGAGCCGTGTTTGTTTTCAAGTGACCGGCCGCTGCTGCTCAGTAAGTATACAGCCACTGCGGCTCACAACGGGACCCTGTCCACGGACCCTCTCCCACCGCCTCCTCCTCATCCTCGCTGCTCGCTGACGTGTGCTGTGGGAGACAGACTGAAGACTCCCTGGGCTCCGCTTCTATGAGGAGGACATTTCTTGCTCTGGACTATTATTAGACACCTGCAAGTCGTAGGTGGACTCTATGCAGCAGGCGCGAGACTTCAATATAAGTAAAAAAAAAAAACAGCCCCGTCGGGTCTCGGTACTGGCCGAGTCTGTCTGGATCGATATGTTCTGCGGTTCTGCTACTTGAGGCCTGCGGGTCTTGTCTGGAGGATGTGAGACTCTAGACAAGGTATAACACCCCTCTCCCCCCCACCCCAACCCACCACCGCCAGCTGGTGCATTAGAGCCAACAGAGACTGGTCCAGGGGTGGGGGGGCGTGCAGAAGAGCAGTACAGGTGGTGAGGGGAATGGGCCCGGCGTGGATGCAGGAGAAGAGCGACCGGCAGCCAGAGGAGAGGCCAGGAGAGATGGAGAGCTACCGCAGCCTGCTGCAGGCCGGCTCCCAGCTTCAGGACACTCTGCAGCGTGAGTACGCAGGATCTCTGTGTCCTCACATCACACCATGGAGCTGAGCTATAGGTCTGCTGCTGCTCGTGCTGTATACACACCCGAAGCCACTTCACACGCACACATACACACACATCAAAGATTGAACGAGTAATGTGTGGTATGAATTGATGCAGTGCAGTATGGTTGAGTTTCACTCGATGTTTACAGCCTTGTAATGTATACCATACTATCCTACTTTTGTGTTGGACTGGATTGTGGTTCATATACATGCAATTTATCCGTTGTCCAGTTTGCTGCAGCTTAGCTTTAGGATCAGGCCCTGTAGCCATTAGGTCAGCTGTTTTAAACATCACAGATGAAGGGATGGTTCTCCATAGTCATCATATGGAGATATATAGAATGCTTGATTTGGTGCAGGTACATTTTACACAATTTAAGATTTATGTATTTTAAATTTATGAGAATCAGGAAACGCAGGAAACGAAAAAGGGTTGCGAAAAGCTAATGATCAGCATAATGATCACATTGATTTTTCCATCCTGACCCATGCACTCTTTTGAATGACGTGTACAAGAGAAAGCGCAGGCTTCTCCATTTATTTTTGAATTTACTGATATTAAGGCGTAAATGCTGAGCAGTAACAAATGACTGCTAGCTCCATCCAGGACTTTCCCACAGAGACTGCTGTCATGTAATTGAAGAGGGGATATTGTAAATTCTCTGAAAGGCACCGTAACGGTTGTGAATCAGTCTTTTTCGTACTATTAGATTTCCATTTTGATACTTGGGCCAACGAATCGATTCAAAATCAATCCTCCATTCAATAAGGTTTCCAATTCAAAATCGAATCTCCATCCAGTACTTGGGGATCCTTGTACTTCGGAATCTGCCCCAGTCCTCTGTGAGCTAAGACGGGTGGTTTGGGAAATGATTGCATGAGCGCAGAGTAAAGTGTGTCAAATAAAAAAGTTGATTTTATAATTTAAAAAGTTATATCAAATCGATTTCTCAAAGTTGTGATTCGACTCGGAGCAACCGATGATAATGATGGCGATTCTTACCTGAATCGATTCTTCCCACAACGCTGCGACCTTTACCTTGTGTTCCCTGAAATAGTGCCAGAGTTTATACGAGTAACAGGAACGTTTGGGAAAAGGCCAAGGACCCTCTATTAATAACCGTTTCAAGTGTGTTCACCGTAGTGATGTGTATGAAATAAGAGCCATCGCAAAAGTCCCCCCGTCACTTGGCTCAATCCACTACTTGGTTAACACAGTTGGGGAAAGCTCTGTATGTACCAATGCCAAAACGCCACCCAGTACATCTAAAAGCAACCCTTGCCTCACACCATGAATGATATCAAATAACTATAAAGTTCTTCAATCTTTGCAGGTACAGCCTTGGCGGTGATGCCTTGACATTGTGCTTAGCCATTCATTAACAAACCTCTGGCTAAACATCTACAATTTTCATGCTCGGGGAGCTTTCCGCTCCAGTCACCTGAATTGTGACTTAGTGGAGACTGTTGAACATTAACACTTGGTATGCACTGAGGATAATCCCTGACCCTAACCCTAACCTATAATGTATGAACAATATGTATAAGTATAAATATTTTGAATTGCATGTGGGCGACCACCCCAGAGAATAGAGCTGCTATTCCACCCGGCACACGTATTCTTATACCCCAACATTACAATGCACACAACGTAAATATAAATAACAAAATGCATGCACCAATACCAAATACTACAATAAAAATTGCCTTAAACCAAAGCTTAGTACTTTCATTGTACTTTCATAGTTTATAATGCTTTGACATGATTAAATAGAGAGCTTCTCCAAATATTTCCAGAATGATCCAAACAATTGTATGATTATTGTTTAACCACAGTTTGTTCATATTTAACTCCAAGGGCCGTTTTAAACTCCCTTTCCTAAAACCCAAGCAAACAGTTCTCCACAAGCCCCTGGGTGATGGAATGCGCTTTCCTCCGACACACGCAACAGTCCTGCTTACTAATCCCCTCAGCCCTGCCAGACATGTTTACTCCAAAATATGCCCTGACCTCAACGCATTAGCCGGGGCACTTGTGTACCATGAATGAACACAAGTCTGGTGGCGTGTTTGAAGGAAGGGATTTTCTACTCTGCCAGTGATTTCATGCTTGTGCCTGAGGATGATGATGAGGATGATGATGATGTCCCAACACAGGGGAATGAAGAGTATAAATGACATGAGCCTGAGTTTGAGTGGGTAGCCTGAGATGGTATGAACACTTTTTTATGAAGAATGTTTTTAACGTGTGTGTGTGTGTGTGTGTGTGTGTGTGTGTGTGTGTGTGTGTGTGTGTGTGTGTGTGTGTGTGTGTGTGTGTGTGTGTGTGTGTGTGTGTGTGTGTGTGTGTGTGTGTGTATGCATACACCATATCAAAATGACACCTCACACGTGGCTCTGTGAGATGTTGATTGATGAGCATAGATGTACTTTACTTAACAAACTTCAAGTTATACTCAATATCTATGGTGGACATAATAGCAGACAAAAAAAAATTAAGGCAATGCTGAAACTTTTATCCAATGTGACTTACAGTGAGTCCAGATACAGGCCACTAGGCAACATAGGGATCTAAGGTAGGGCTCAGGAAAACGATGGTCTAGTAGATAGGGTCTTCGATTTCTAGCCAAAATGTTATGTATGAAATATCCAACGTACTGTAGGCATCCTTAGGAATGTATCTAAAGAAAGTGTTGTGTTTGATAATAGTTAAATATTGCTTCTTGCACGAGGGGGCTTACAGATTAGACTGCAGACATTTGGGGATCAAACCCAGGATTTATGTGTCTAGGAGTGAAACACCATAGCCCCCTAATATCTGAGTCGTGTCAAACGCAGTGTCCACATGTTAATCCCCAGTAGAGTTCATCTAACATGGGCATCTAGCCTGTGTCTTCTTATCATGCGGTCCAAAATCTGATGTCCCCTCCTGCCTTGCTCAATTGTAAAAACCTGGGATACCTAGGCTGTTTCATATTGCACGTGGAGCCATAAAACCTGTAAATCTACAGGCCTGCAGCATACAGGGACATAATGGTTCAACAGCCTTCTCAATTTGTGCTTGAGGCATGCAGTCCAAGGTTATCTTGCTCTCCAAGGCAAGATCAGCAGTTGTGATTTAGAATTGTATTTACCTAAAGCCTTGTCTTTTATTCTTCTAAAATAATAAAACACAATTGAAATGCACCGTCAGAGTCAGTGTCTATGTCTCTGTTATAAAACAAGCTTTATTATATTTTACGATGGATATAATGAGAGCATAACAAGCATTAAATGTGGTAGATAGGCCGTTGCACATTTGTAACAGTGGCCGTGAGAAAATAATTTAAACCTAAATTGAAGTTCCCTTCAGCTAAGAAGACCCCCTGTCCGACACGGCCCAGCCCTTCATCATACCAGTCTCTGTATCAGACACATGAAACATTGAACAGGGAGGAGTGGGATTCATTACCTGTTACCTGGAAACGGACACCGCCCCTCCATCTCTCTCTCCCGCCCTTTTTACACTCTATTTCTCTCTTTCAGTTGTGCTACATATTTAATGTATTGTCTATAATGGATGAGCACACGGTTAGTTGTGTGGGAATCAGCTCACCCTTCCGATGCATTAACCCTCTGGCAGGGATCACTTTGGTGGGATGCTAAGCGATCATGATGATGAAGATGATACTCATCTATTTACATGAACATGCCTTTACATTTTTTTGGGTATATTCTCTATGGTAATCTGCCTCCTTGAATCAAGGGGCTACTAAGCATGTATGAGGAACTATCTTCTGAAAAGTCTACTAAGGTCAACCAACATGATTCAAACATGCTACTGTAAAGTAACTGTGCTACTTGTGTAATGAATGTTTCCACTGTAATGTATGCTACTAGGGTAAGGAATCCACATACCAACGCTGGCTCTTGTTTGATTATCTTTACTGTCTATTTGTTCCTCATGGCCTGCCATTGTGTTGAAGAATCCAGCTTTTCATTGATCTCTCTGAAAATATAACTAATGAAGACAATCAAACAGAAGGAAGCTGTTTTATTGAGGGCTAATTATATGCTTTATTAATATTAATGCAGTATAGGCCTACCTCTACCTAAAGTCCAAGTAGCCCAGCATAAGTCTTACTTTAAAAAACAGGGGGGGGGGGGGGGGGGCGTTCACGGTTGAAGGATTATACGAATTGTATAATTAATAGTTATTTATGCAAATGTACATCCTTAAAACGTGCATCTACTTGCAGAGGTAACTGTTCCTGTGCAGCTTACGGAGGTGGTCGGCTACATCGAGAAACAGGTTGCATACTTGTCAGGTGAGGCTTTGTCCAAGTGCCAACACTCAAAAACATCACAGAACCTACATGCATAAAACATTGTGACTACGCAATGATTGCATATTCTGAACCACACCTCATTCTCTTGTGACTTGTGTCTTGTGTCGACAGGGGGTCGTGGGGAAGACTCCAGCGTCATTATAACCCTCCCAGAATGCTCTGCGTTTAGCGACATCCCAGAGGAGTCTCTGGCCAAAGTCCTGACCTACCTCACTCTCATACCTCGGTGTGTTCCTTTTCCATCTGGATTTGCGTTTGAATCTATTCGTCTCCCTCTCCCTCTCTCCGCAATGCAGTGCATCCGTGCATTTTGTATTCTGGGCACGGTTGGCCTTTGGTTAAACTCTGGAACTCTTTTTCTTTCTCATTTAACTGAATGCGGTGATAGGCCTACTGGTTATTATTACTAATGGGAAATATACACTTGTTATGATTGGTGGAAACAAGCATTCAAAAATAGCCTTTCCGTCACGCAAAAGTGCCTAGGCTTACAATGTCTATTGACTCTTGTATTTGTTTCCAGAACAAGGCAGCCAGGAGTAAAGTTTATCATCATTTTAGACCGAAGACTGGACACTTGGGGATCAATCAAAACGGCTCTTGGCAGAATAGCGGTGAGCAATATTCCGTCAGCTGAATTAATTTCAAGTCATTTCATTACCATGTCAATTTTACAATGGCCATCATGCGCCTAGAACACGGCTGATATAATAATAATAAAACGGCAGTGCTACTTCTCTCGTCTCGTCCTCCATGGTGCAACTCAGATGATGAGTAAGCAAAGTTTTGCCACGGCGTTTCTTTTTTCCCCGCTCCCTGAGATGACGTCACATTTGGCGTGACGATGCGGCGGGAGAAACATTACGAGGAGGAGGAGGAGAGAAGAAGCAGAAGAAGATGGTAGGGAGGGAGAGGACGCACGCAGTCAGTGCTGCTGCCACCCCCGCGCTAATGTGGTAGCAGCAGCGGCAGCATCAGCATCACTGCTGCAGCCGTCGCCAGGAAACCGGAGGGGTAGCCTGGCACCGCCCGCCTACACGGGGACGCGGTGCTGTAACTTTTAACCACAGAGAGAATGGCTTCCCATACGATAACCGAGAGGTTTCACCCGCACAAGATGCCCAGGATACGGAGGAGTCCGGTAAAAAACGAAAATCGTTGTTTACTTTGACTTTAAGTGCATTTAGGGAAGAGTTACGACTAAGTTTGGGCGGGCTGAGAGAAATGCGGCATTGGCATTGGCACGCGCGCCGTCTGCAGCTGGGCAGTGAGCGCGGCACTGCGGTGCGCTGTAGGATTCTGCTCAGTCATGCTATGGCTCTCCATAGGAACACATGGCTGATGCTCAATTTAGTGCGAAAAGTTGATCGGCTGCTGCATGTACATTGTGAAAGGAGTCTTTAACATTGTATCTGTTTGATGGAAGTAGGGGTGAATCAATGTCATGTGTGCCGAATAGACACACATGAGGCGACTCTAGGTATATATCTTTTTTTATTATTACATTGCGTTCGCCCAATATAGGCTTCGTATGCTCATGTGTTTCAGTGTGTTGTGCTGCTGTTGCTTTAGAGCTTTATGCTAAATACTGCAGACCTGGCGCCTATAGCATTGCCACGACTGTACTATGATGCCGGTCTATGAATGCAACTTTAAATTGTTCTGACAATGTACATAATTTGTTGTTCTAAACCACAATAAAAAACACATCACATATGCTAATTATGCATATACTTATCCATGACATGTAGCCTATGCATCACTTGGATATAACTGCAGACATCAACATAGGACATAACTCGTGTGCATTGCATAATTCACATTTTTCTACCTTGTCATGGTGTGTCCCCAAATGCCCTATAGATGCAGTGCTGCCTAGTCTATACCATCTGATTCCCCTGCTGAGACACAGAGCGAGCTGTAGTCCCTTAGCCAGTGTAGAGGTGAAAGCTGACAGTTGAGACTGTCAACACACTCTTGTCAATGATTCAATGACCTCCCTCTTACTGCACTGTCACAGATTCTGAGCGATCAGCACTCTGGTATCGATGCATTTCAGATAGCCAAAGTCATTTTAAGACAAAAAAGAAAACATAACTTAATTTAGTCCTTTTTGGGTGCGTTTTTGATTTTGTTTATGTTGATGCATGTATGTCGTACCAAATCTTCTGAATGCAAAAAAAAGGCTATATGTCAATTCTTATGGCTCTATCTATTGCTGAATACTTCCTCTCTCCTATCCTGCTAATATCTGTCCAAACTACGTTCATGCTCTTTAGCAAAAATAAAGACAGAGGGGTCATACTACGGCTGCACAGCAATCCATTATCAATTTATTAACATCATTTGAGTAGGATGGTATCTTCACAAGTTAATATATCTTATTGTGGTCGTTTTAATTTGACATTATTACTTCACATTATCATTTACCTTACACAGGAGTGCAATGACCTTGGAAATCCTACCAATGGGATTCCAAGATCCAATGCATATTTATTGATGCACGATTGATGTACGATTTAAATGCCCTACAGGGGGTTCACACTGAATTAATCATTTTCAATTTAGTCATTTAAATGTACAGATGCATGCCATTAACTAACACCTATAGGAGTGAAGCCTGTTGCTCACGGGGGCTAACCGATGTGATCGGGATGTGAACCGGGAACCTTTCGGCGTCCTAACCACTGGATGATGCTCCATCTTCCCCCAGGCTTCCTTCCCTGGCAACCTCCACCTGGTGCTGGTGCTGCGGCCCACCAGCTTCTTCCAGCGCACCGTCACCGACCTGGGCTTCCGCTTCAGCCAGGAGGATTTCATGCTGAAGATGCCAGTAAGGCAGCACACCCTCAGATACCAAACATGTCCCACCCCACCTCCAGGTATATTCTCCGCTCACGGGACCACCCAGCACAATGGCATTCAGAGCGTTTCTTGCTTCTGTAGATGTGAACGTATGTATTCTGTGTATTAAAGGTGAAAGGTTCTATGGACGTTCAGAAACGTTTTCAGGTGTAGTGGGACTCGTGTTCATTACATGTGTGTAACCAGTCAACTGAATTATTTTGTTGAAGCATTAAGCAATTATGTGACATACTAATAATATTACTAAAGTAATTGTATTCTATTATGATCAGGAGCTAACAAGGATAAAGCCGGTTTTCATGTGATGGTGTCTTTAACAATGCTGATGTTTATAAATCACATGTCAAGAATGTGTTAGAACGAGTTCAATTAGACAACTGACACAGTAGTTTTGCAAATTCAGTTACTTTAACAGTTGTTGTTGGAGGTCAAGCAATCATCTCTGGCTCCTGACCACTCATTCTGGTACTAAAGGTGTGAGGGTTAAACTACAACAACAAACATTACATTTTGTGGGTACAACATTGCTCAGTGAAAGAGGTTGCTCACGGCTGGTTTTTCCTGCCCCCTGTAGGTAGTGATGCTGAGCTCGGTCACAGACTTGCTACGTTACATCGATGAGAACCAACTGACCTCCGAGTTTGGTGGCACGTTAGACTATTGCCATAGCGATTGGATCGTCCTACGAACGGTACGATAGACATTACAATTGTTCTATAATTGATTGGCAAAACCCAAAAAAAAGATTCCCAGGATTGCTGCAAGTTGTAAATCTCAAGGATTATTTGGCTACATTATAGTCTTTAACTATGTTCTCCTGTAGAGATCAGATTTATTTACCTTCTGATGTTAAATATCACATGTAAAGGTTGCCGTGTATTTGAAGGATACAAGCTTTTAGTTTTGTTCACTTCAAGATTGTCGTTTACGGTCCTCACATGCCCCCCTGTCTCTGTTGCCATGGTGATATGGTCAGCATCCCTGTATTTTTTTCTTTATTTTCTATGTGTGCTCTCTGCTGCCCCCGCAGGCGATAGAAAGCTTTGCAGTGACAGTGAAGGACATCGCCCAGATGTTGCAGTCCTTCGGAACCGATCTGGCCGAGACGGAGCTCACGGATGAGGGAGGGGCGATTGAATGCCTCCTGAAGGCTCACACCGACAAGTACAGGAACCTCAAGGTACTGATCTACATCTATTGATCTGTCTTCACTTCACAGGGTGGCATTGTGTGTCGCATGAACAGACGTTACATATTCTGCTATCCTTACGGCCAGTCTAGGGGAGCGGGCTCGTCACAAGGCATGTTCCATTCCAGGTCAGCTTTGAAACCCTTTAAATGCACAAGGAAAGTAATGGTTTAACTACTAAATAACACAAAGACAGCTTAACACTAAACATTAAGAAACACAGGACATTGCTGAGATGGAGGTGGCAACATGTGTGTGTGTGTGTTGTCCACTGATTATCTTTAAAACTAACTCAATCAAACAACAAAAAAACATAAAAACCAGTGCACAGCAAGAGACAGAAACAGAGGGAATGACGATCACGATTATAGCACTATGTTTACTGACAATGTTATCCAAAGCAAGTTAGGATTAATTGAAAATAAATTGTATTTTCTTCGTTGTACGTTTCATTAAGGAGTAGGTAGGGGCAAGGGTCAGGATTTCGTTGAAGGATGGCTTGAGGCAGCATGCCAACCTTGGTGGTTTAACCTTGCTGGGTTGAAACCTAATAAGTAGGCTTTTGTTTTGTTTTGTACACTGCAGTATGGCGTTATGTAAGACATAATCTGCACGATACCAAAACTAGAAGAACATTCCAAGATATGACTTGATAGTCTTGCTTGAAACAGCATAATGTGGCCTGTGTGAACATTCTCTATCCATTAGTCTTTTGAAGACATCCAGGAAGCATCCATCTTATTAATCATTCAGCTATTCATTGAGCTGAGGTCCTATGACCAAACCTAAGTGGAGCCCTGACTATGAACTGTATCACAGACTCCCAACATACACACGTTCCCATGTGAACCATGTGAACCACCATCTTTTGTTACAGGAGCCTAGGAGAAGCTTAGCCTTCTTCAGCTAGTGTCAAGTAGCATGCACAGTGTATATCCTTAGTACATGTAGTGCCCTCTGGGAGAGACCTAGAGAGATACATACAGGCTTTCGGCACATTCTGTGGTGGACTTTGTCTACTGGAATTTTGAATGTAGCTACTCTGACCCCTAATCATTACATTATTTTGATTTGAATAGTGTCAGATGTACACAAGGTAGTGGTTATGGTTAGGGTGTTTGGCTTTCGGCAAAAGGTAATTTGGTTCGATCTCTGATGTACGCAGCCAACGACTATCATAATCAGCTCTCTTTATACCAAAAGCCTTGAAGTTGTGGAATTCTTAACATTTTTACATACTTTTATATTGACATATATATAATATTCGCCTGCACTGATGTTTTTGGTTGTGTTGTATTTTAACATTGTGGAGTGTGTGCGGTTAAACCAGCCATTCTCCACGCACACTCCACAATGGTACTGTATTGCATTTTAATAATGTATTCTGTTTTGAGAAACGACACAATGAAACCAAAGGGACATTTCCACCATTGTGGACATTAAAGTCAATTCTGTACCCACCGTTAAAATCCACTGGTGTTTGGCAGGAGGCCATCAGGTCAGTGTCCAAGGAAGGCCGCCACCTTCTGTCCATTCTGGAGAGCTCTGGGAACGAGGAGGACTGCCACTGGGACGTGAGACTGGACTGGGACACAGTGCAGAGGCAAGAGAACACCCCACAGACCTTTGGTTGGCTTATGTTCAAGCTACATTTATAACCATAGTTACACCATGATGATAGGGTTGGCTGTGTTGCTGGATGTTGTCAGCATTGCTAAATGAAATTGACAGGATGTTTCACACCAGAATTGTATGATTTTAATCCTGTTTTGGCGAAAAAAAATGTGCCAAGTGACTCCATCTTCATGCAACACACCTTTGATCCTATGCTCTCTGCATCGGCTCTCCTTTAAGCCATGGTGTTATAATGCAGCACACGTAACACACCCACTTATCATCGTTATATTTCCATGTATTCCTCAATAATTCAGTGTGGTTAATGCATTATTAATAGTAACTACAGTCGAGATACTCAACACATACTGAAGGCTGATCTGAGGGCTGTGTGTGTGTGTGTGTGTGTGCTTGCGTGTGTGCGTGTGCGCACTGTGGTTCAGGCTCCTCTCCCAGCTCCGGGATATGGAGTCCGCCTTCGACGGCTTCTTTGAGAAGCACCACCTCAAGCTGCTGCAGTGCATCCAGCTGCTCAGATATGAGAAGAGCTTTCAAGAGGTATGACTGAAGCACCGAGCATTGTGTGTGTGTGTACACTTTGATGCACTTATTAATAGAACATATGAAATCATAGTATAAACAAATCAATGAAAAAGCCTTGTTCTTCTGATTGCTGTAGCTAATCTGTTCTCTATTCAGTTGTAGTTTTAATTGTACCCGTTCATAAAGCCATAAACCCATATGCTTGCAACTAAAGAATTATATATAAACTTTAAGGCTCTCGCCTTATGTTTTACAATTGTGTGTGTGTGTGTGTGCCTTAACCTGGTGTGTGTGTCAGATGGAGAAGAGTCTGCAGGGCCTGACATCTCAGGAGAAGGAGCTGTCTTCATCAGCGGAGACGCTGGCTCAGGCAGAGCAGGCTCTCAAAGAGCTGGAGAGTCTGGATTCACAGGCCCAGGTCAGTCCTCTCCACGCCCCGCTCTCTAAGACTGTTAGAACGTGAGGGAGTCCACAGGCCCCAGTGGACGCCAGCTTGTTTAATGTCTTCCCTGAATGTGTTTCACGTATTGTCATCTTAATGGTAGCGTAGGTACAGCAACAGCAGTGTTTAAGAGGATCAGTGGCATACAATTAAATATGTGTCATATACACTATTTTTGTGCTCCTTTTTTCTTAAGTGCTCCTTTCGTTTCGTCCCCTTCTAACCCTAACTACCTCAGGCAGTTGAATTTAGTGATGTTTCAATCTATTGCTGCACAACTCACAAACCATTGCATCATTTTCGGTATCAAAAATCGTGCAGAAGAATCATACCAAAAAAAAGGCAATTGTGTCAATTAGTGTCTGTGCGTGTTTGTTTGCTCACATGTGTGTGTCTGTGCGTGTGTGTTTGCTCACATGTGTGTTGGTGGACAACAGCTCTCGACGGATGCTATAGGTTCACTACATTACACAGTGCAGTCAAAGGCAGGGATTGATCCGACATAATCACACTGGGGCACGCTTGTGCGTGTGCGTGTGTGTGTGTGTCCCCCAGGAGGTGATGGGCGGCGCCCAGATCGTCATCCTGCACGGCCACCAGCTGGCGGCCAGCCACCACTACGCCCTGGCGCTCATCGTGCAGCGCTGCAACGAGCTGCGCCACCACTGTGACACGCTAAGCTCCGCCCTCAAGGCCAAGCAGACACGCCTCCTCTGCACACACCAGCTGCTGCTGAGCTTCGGCCAGGTACGCCCCCTCGTCAGGACACAGACCTGTGGAACTAGATGTGTATGGACCGTACTGGGAAGGTATGGGTGTACACGGGCACGATTATGGACCGGGACGTCAGACACGCATGAACACAGAATGGAGGCAGGCGGACGTCGGAAGAGACGCCTCTTTCTGATGGCGCGCATGCACACACACACACACACACACACACACACACACACACACACACACACACACACACACACACACACACACACACACACACACACACACACACACACACACACACACACACACACAGACACACACAGACACACAAAATGTCCCCCCTGACAAAGAATATTCATATACCATCTATACAGACACCAACACGCACACACACCTTCATAAACAAACACACAGACACACATCCTCATACTCTCACACACAGACACACACACACACACACACACACACCCTCATACTCACACACAGATACACACACACACACCATCTCTCTCTCACACACACACACACACACACACCCTCTTAAGGAACACAATTCTTAAGGAACAGCCATAAACACGGGAGTAACAGATCAGACACACATGCTATACACACACAAACACAGAGGCAGACATAAACACAGGAGTAACAGAATATACATAAATACGTATACACACACACACACTCTGTCTCCACCCCTGTGCCCTGTCCAGGCCCAGACGTGGTGTGACGACGGGGCCTACCTGCTGGCCAACCAGCTGGTGGAGCGCTTCCAGTCCAAGGAAGGGGCGCTGGCCGCTCTGAGGGACATCGAGAGGTTCCTGGAGGGGGCCCCGTCCATGCTGAGCTCGGGGCCCGAGGCCCTGCTGCAGGAGTACGAGGCGGTCCTCACGCCACAGCTGCAGGTCATCTCATACCAAACACACACAGAGCAGCGTTACATTCATGTGGTCCTCTACGGCCCCAGCCGACGTGGACACACTCAGTGGTTATTGAAATAACTGACTATGAATAACTGATATTTATTTAGATTTTCGATTTTTTTCTATTCTTTGTTTCTGTTCCTATTGTACTGTTCCTATTGGTCTTCTAATTAACTAGATGCTTCATTTTGTTATTTGTTGCAAAAAAATACTTAATAAATAAAGTGTGATTATTATTAGAATTGTTAATGATGAGTAACACTTATTTACTAATCATAAGACATTATCTACATCACATAAAATCATACAGAATTTCATGATATGAACAATACCACAATACCAATACAATTAAAAAGTAATTTTTCCTTAGATTTCCAAAGAGCTCCAACACTTTATCCCGTTGGATGACAACCCATTACACCTGCCTCTCTCCCTCCCCCCGCTGTGTCCTTCAGAGTCAGATGCTGAAGACGTTTGAGAAGCACGGGACGGTGCAGCTCATGATCCAGAACCGCCAGGCCTGCCTGAGGAAGCTGGCGGACAAACACGTCCGACCGGTGCAGCTGGTGGTGCCCAGGCCCGACAACAACGCGCCCCGCTGCAAGTCCCCCCTGTTCTCCCCCAAGCACGGCATGTACACACACACACACACACACACACACACACACACACACACACACACACACACACACACACACACACACACACACACACACACACACACACACACACACACACACACACACACACACACACACACACCCAGACACACACACACACACACACACCCAGACACACACACACACACACACACCCAGACACACACACACACCCAGACACACCCAGACACACTCACACACACACACACACACACACACACACACACACCCAGACACACACACACACACACACACACACACACACACACACACACACACACACACACACACACACACACACACACACCCCAAAGCATGATATATACCCACACAGTCACATAACATGATACACTCCAAAGCCTAGTAGGTAATCACAGACACGCACACAAACACACAAACACACATATGCATGACGCTGAAACACAATCACAGGCACATGCACATGCGGACAGAACAATTTCTGTAGATACTACATGTAACTTACCACCAATGTTAATTTGGAAGAAAATACTCAATCAACAATTTAATATACTTACACACACACACCTACCTGAAAAACATGATCTCTTATGGTGCGGCCACACCAACCGCGTTACTCGCGTTGGACAACGCGAGTACCGCGCCTAACCTGACGCTTGACCAGTGTGTGGTGGTTCAACGCTCCAACGCGTCAACGCGCCAACGCAGCTAGATGAGTCCATTGTCCATGCAAGTGAACGGAGCGTTCCCTCTTCGTCATAACTATCAAACCAAACATCCTTCACATTCACTGAGCGAACATTATGAAAGTAAAATGCACATTTCTCGCTAGAAATGTTTCCATAAACGCATTTAATGGCGTAACTATGTTACTATTTCCACCCAGAAGAAAAAAGAAAGATGTCGGCCGTATGCTTCTGTGCAAGCTCACTACTCTCTGCCAGTGACGTCGGGTCAAGCTCCACGCTGATTGGCTACCGCGGCTAAGCGTCACCCGTTGGAGCGTTGAAAGTTCAATTTTCTGAACTCCGGGCGTTGGTGCGTTGGGCGCGTTACTGCGTTTACGTGCGTAATTACGTGCAACTGCCGCGCCTAACGCCCCCAACGCAACGCTTCAACGCTTCAACGCGTGTACCGCGCCTAGACCAATGGTTCCCTATGCAAAAATGCCGATTTTCAACGCCCCTAACGCGAGCAACGCGGTTGGTGTGGCCGTACCTTTAGGGAGTCATAGTTTGCCCTAACCCTCTGCTAGCCCTGTTACTAGAGCTTTTACAAGCCCTACTAGCCCTTTAACTAGTTCTACTACTTCTCCTACTACTATCCCTTCTACTAGCCCTACTACATGTCCTACTATCACTACTACTAGCCCAACTAGCCCTATAACTAGTCCTGTACTACACAGGGCATCCCTGCTTTCCTTCTGCACAGCTTTGGCAAAATAGGCAGTCAGCAGAGTCCCTCTCCCTACCTCCAGAGCTCCACCCCGTTCCCGAGGCCTCCTGCTGCCCCCCTCTGGGGCCCCATTAACTCACCGCAGGATGTCCGTCAGTTTGCCCCAAAGTGTTCCCGTTCTGAGCCCGTTCCTGGGATCAGACCCCCCTCACCTCGTATGAAAGGCGAGGCGTGGAACAAGGGCAGCTGGTTCTAATCAGCCCTTTGGGAACCAACCCCCCCCCCCACCCCCCCACTGTTAGCCCTGATGCTAGCCGTGCTTGCTGCCGCACTACACGGTTGATATACATTAAAGGAGCTTTCATCCTTACCTCTGGGCCCCAGGAGGCCACAGCCCCGGTGGATCCAGGCCTTACTGAACTCTGGGCGGCTCCTGTGGGGAATCGGGGCGGTGGGCGGTGCATCTGCCGCTGTGTGGCGCCGTCACATGGGTCCATCGCTTGGTGTTTGTTTGCCCGAGACTGGGATCATTAAAATAATTAAGAGTAGAATAAAGAAAGAAGAGCCATGCACTGTTTGCATCTGTGGTCATGAAGGCTTTGTTCTGTTGTGATGTGACCCCCCCTAGTAATGAGATTAATAATAACGATGATATGATGGTTGATAATTAACTATCCATAGGCTGTCCGAGCACACCAGGGAAAGGGGGGGGGGGGGGGTGTATGTATACTGTAAAGGCTTTTGCATGTACAAAGACACACACACACACGCGCGCGCAGGCAAACACACCTACGTACACGCACACGGACACATAAATACACAGACAAACACACTCATGCAGACAAATACACAGACGGACACACAATGATAAACGCAGACACAAAAACACGCACTGCAATGCAGGTATTACGGGGCACGTACAATATGTGACACACACACACCCTTGTGCATACAAATGCGATTCAAAGGTTGGGATGAAGGAGAGGCTGTCATGTCAGCTGTTCTTCGTGTTGAAGACAAGATAAAGCAGCACACCAACAGCACTACAATTCTCTGAACTGCGACATGTTCAGCCCAACCCCATTGGGGCTCTCAACCTTACATCTGACCACATCGCCTTGAGAAATGAGTCTGTTTGATTGACTGTGAATGTATTCTACCCACAATGCTGCAGCAGGGCTAAAATACAACAACCACTTTTTTTCTTTTTTTATAAAGGTGATGGCTTGAAGTTCACTTTTGACCTGTCTCTGCCCGGAAAGAAAACGTCACGGAAAACCTCCAGCAGTAGAAAGGTGGGGCAGAAAAAGTAATAATAATTAAACTGAAACTGAATTTTTTTTTCAATGGCTTTCTATGAGACCCATTGGCTTTTAGCCCCATTTTACTAATGGCACCGAACCCCACACGGAGAATGATGTGGTTTGTGTTCCCCGCGGCGGCTCCAGATTGAGGTGATGCACGACTACCAGGAGAACCGGAGCTGTGTGTCCTACACTCTGGACGGAGAGGAGAGCCCCGACCTGCTGAAGCGGTGAGCTCCCATCTGTCCACCACGCCCCATGTTGTTGTTTACCTCTCTGTTTCACCATGCTAACGATGCCCTCTGGTGTGTGTGTGTGTGTGTGTGTGTGTGTGTGTGTGTGTGTGTGTGTGTGTGTGTGTGTGTGTGTGTGTGTGTGTGTCTTTGTTGGGGACGGGCTGTGCATGCTTGTGTGTGAATCTGTATGTGTGCGCATGCCCGTGTGTTTCTGTGCATGCATTGCATGCATGTCTCTGTATACATTTGTGTGTATGTGTGTGTGTGCGTGCATGGGTCATCCACAGCCATGTGCTGAGGGAACTGATTGAGACGGAGAGGGTCTATGTGGAGGAACTCCTATCAGTCCTACTGGTGAGACTTCCTTTTTATTTCCCACTTTACACTTGAGTGCATACAATTCATCTCAATAATGACCACCATGGGACTACATCTAAGGCCCATGCCTCATAGACACCCCCCCCTCCCCCAACACCCCTCAGACCCCCTACTGTGCTATCTTGATTAAAATGTATTGATTACAGCTGTGAAGGTTGTCTTTTCCGCTGTCATCATAATAGGCGTATTTATAAGTTCCTAATGCATATTTCAGGGTTACCGGGCAGAAATGGACAATCCCTCCCTGTGGGATCTCTTGCCCCCAATCCTACGCAGCAAGAGAGACATCCTGTTTGGCAACATGCCAGAGATATACAATTTCCACAGCAGGTGATGTTTAATTGCGTGTTAAATTATAGGCATTCAATGTAAAGGAAGTGCATGTTGTGGCTGTTGCTGAATGGATTTTTTCAATCACTGGAATGTATTTGGTCCACAGATTACTCAATATTCCGTATTCATAAATGTTCAATTCACTGTTTTCTATTAACTGTCTGCCAGCACTTTCCTAACCTATTGAACAAATCATTATTTTGTGTGTGAATTATACATTGTTTTGTATGTTGTTCCCATGAACATAAACTAATCTCAAAATACAATGAAAAATAGGCAATAAAAGACAAACACATGCATGGAATAATGGATATTTTTTGTATAAATGCTTTAAAAACATACCCCTCCTGGATAAACAATGAACCCATCCTTTAATATAAATACATAACTACACAGTGGTGTAATCAATGCAGAGATTAATGGTGCAAAATCGCTTGACACAAACAATTGTCACAACCAAAACGTATTGAGCAATAGTCTCAAGGAGGAATGGAAATGTTAAAAAAAAAACTTAAAATTGATTATCCTGATCTTCCTTTTAGTTTCTTGTTTGTTTCATTGGTTAGAGCCGCAGTACCACACTGTTACTAGCCCGACCCGACCCACGGACTGACTTACTAATTACCAGGTAGCAGTTAGCTGTGACTGCTCTATGCCCCACCCCCCCCCACGCAGCCCGCTGCTTCTAGATCCTTCTCGGGGACATGTCGTGGCTAATGAATCAGTCACTCCTGGTTAAAACAAAGGCTTCTCCAATCCTGTCAACCTTTATTTTTCCCTGTAATTTTAATTCTCAGCGTGGGGGGGCTTGATTAGTGTTGATCTTTGTACTGAATCCGTCTCGCTGGTCTCCTGCTGTGTTAAATGGCTCAGTTTGATGGCTGAGGCTGGGAAATAATTACACTTTAGCATCCGGTGGGGGGTGTGGTGTGTCAGTTGTAATATCGAATGTTAAATTAAACTGGTGAGGGAGGCTGCCGTGATGCACTTATAGTGTTGTACGATGCCTTTGTTTGATTTGTAGCGTGTTCGGAGCCACCGTGTCACGCGCTAATGAAAGAGGCTTTGATTTGTTAGCTCAATTAAAAACTGTGTTTGAAGCACGGACGTCCATTGGTTTTGGTCATGGGACTTTAGTGTTGAGTCTGCATGGTCACAGCTGTGGACGGTTGTACACATAATAAGGCAAAGTTTGCCGTCTTTTGAATGGTCTATTCGCCCGATAATGTTCAACTGTTTCTATACACCAGGCCCATGTAAACCCCGAAAATGACAAGCAGGGTCATAACATAGTGAAGTATAACGACATGACACGTTCTTGTGTTGTCGTGGTTGTTAAACCCATGGTGTATTTGACTTCATAAGCAGATGGATTGACGACCTCATGAGTAGCAAGGTTGACAACTCTAAATACAACATTTGTGACCATATCGAAACCTTACATGTGTGATGTCGTAGTGTAGACCCCTCCTGGGGGTTGTGTATTCACTGTGGGTTGTGGATCTTCACAGGGTGTTCCTTCAGGACCTGGAGGGTTGCATAGACACCCCTGAGAGGGTAGGAGCCTGCTTCCTGGAGCAGGTACGCTCCCTTTGAGTGCTGTCTAATTTCTCTTGTTTTTTTTAAGTTGACATACTTCGGATTTTGACATTTTGGATGTGTTGTTTACTTACTCCTGTGTCAACGCCACCCCTCTGTGTAATGGGATTTGGGTTTTCTTCCCCCAGAAAGAAAACTTCCAGATGTATGAGTGTTTCTGTCAGAATAAGCTGCGTTCTGAGGCACTGTGGCGGCAGTTCTCAGACTGTGCCTTCTTCCAGGTGCGTTCCCCTAGTCCTGCTTTTACCTGCTTTTACCTTCTTATTGACACGGAACACATTTGGGATAGTCTGTCACATAATTTAAGATAAATGTTACTTGTTTTGTTCTGTCAATGTTGTTTCTGAAATATATTCCCAAAATATATTTGGGATGCATAATTATATGATAATAAAAAGACAATATATATGCATAATTATATTTGTGTTAATTATTTTTTGTTGAAAGCCAATCATACTTGAACAATTGTCTCGGTATTTTACGCATACTAGTTAAAACAATAAGTTTAATGATTACATGTGTGGGTTACTTGTATGCAACCTTTATTTGTTGGGCTGTAAGTGTATTTATTTTGGCATGGCTCTTTAATGCAGGAGTGTCAAAAGAAACTGGAGCACAAACTTGGCTTGGACTCGTATCTGTTGAAGCCCGTCCAACGCATTACCAAATACCAGCTGCTACTAAAGGTGGGATCTCTCACACACACACACACACACACACACACACACACACACACACACACACACACACACACACACACACACACACACACACACACACACACACACACACACACACACACACACACACACACACACACACACACACAGTGTAAATGCTGTATTAATCATTGCCTTGTTAATGTTTTAAAGAATTTTTTTCACAAAGAATCCTCCCATCATCATCCCAAGCATACTGTAACCATGCAAATGCTTTTTTCTTAATTGTTATGTGTACGTGTGTGTGTGTGTGTGTGTGTGTGTGTGTTCAGGAGTTATTAAAGTGCAGTACAGGCAGTGAGGATACGTCTGAACTGCAGGGGGCGCTAGCAGCCATGCTGGAGCTGCTCAAGTCAGTGAACGACTCCATGCACCAGATAGCCATCACAGGCTACGAGGTAGGCTCTCATTCTCTCCATCTATCTTTCTTCCTCTTAAAGGTCCCCGATTCTACCACCAGGTGTGATGCTGATTAGCCATTGCAAGTCATTTAAAGTGTTGGCACCGCCGGCAGTGAATTAATGTAAGAACGGGTGAATGGGAGGCAATAATTGAAATGCTCTTTAAGTCGCCACAGGCCGAAAAGCACTATAAAATGTCCTCCATTTACCATGTCTCTCTGCATTCCTCTATCTCCCTTCTTTCCTCTAACATCTCTCTCTCTCTCTCTCTCTCTCTCTCTCTCTCTCTCTCTCTCTCTCTCTCTCTCTCTCTCTCTCTCTCTCTCTCTCTCTCTCTCTCTCTCTCTCTCTCTCTCTCTCTCTCTCTTCCCCCCCCCCCCACCCAGGGGGAGCTGTGTGAGCTGGGCCGCGTGCTGATGCAGGGCTCCTTCAGCGTGTGGATCAGCCACAAGAAGGGGCCCACGCGCATGAAGGAGCTGGCTCGCTTCAAGCCCATGCAGCGGCACCTCTTCCTGTACGAGAGGGCCCTGCTGTTCTGCAAGCGCCGCGAGGAGCACGGCGAGGGCTGCGACAAGACGCCCTCCTACAGCTTCAAGCACTGCCTCAAGGTCCGTGGCTTATGGTTTATCAATGGGTTATTAAAATTATGTATTTATGTTGGGGCGGCATGTCGCTAAGAACATAGAGCAGGTTGGCTGGAAACCGCAAGGTTGATAGTTCGATCCCTTATTTGCTATCCCTGGTTAGGCCTTCCTACGCAGACATAAAGCAATGGTCTGGGTCATCTTCAGGTTCATATAAGGATAGTCTACCTAGAGCAGGGGTCTCAAACTCAACTTACCCCATCCCGCGGGCCTCAATTGGCCCCCGGGCCGCGAGTTTGAGACCCCTGACCTAGAGGCATCCATCGTCAACGGCAAATAATGCAACCTTTGCCTCTAATAAAAGTAGTTAGTAAGACCCTTACAACCAGATATCTATGGACCGGGCCCTAGGGTGTGGGTCCCTCTGGTACAGCAGCAGACAGCAGCACATCTTTAATGGAGGAGGAGATGGGAGCACAGGGGAAGTGTGTGTTTACACATGTGTCTTCTGACACACGCACACATACACACACACACACACACACACACACACACACACATGTTGGCAGGTGTTTTGTCTAATGATGAAAGAGTGATGTTGGTTGTGCCGCATATTACGTCTTGCATCGAAATTGTTTCTTTGTGTGTGTGTGTGTGTGTGTGTTTGTGTGTGTGTGTACGCACATGCGGGCATGTGTTCCTTTCCCAGTTCTTGTTCTTGTGTGTGTTTCTGTGTGTGTTTGCTGCGCTTTCTTTCCCTTCATAAAAGTTGTTCTTCCGTTTGTGTGTGGGTGTATTATTGTGTGTGTGCGTGTGTGTCTTACTGCGTCTGCGGGTGTGTGCATCGGATACACCTCGGCAGATGTCTGCGGTGGGAATAACGGAGAACGTCAAGGGAGACGTGAAGAAGTTTGAGATCTGGTACAGCGGCAGGGAGGAGGTGTACGTTATTCAGGTGAACAGGCCTCCACGCCCTCAACACCATCAGGTTACTGCTGTCTTCACAATCCAGCACCGCCCCTTTAAGTGGTACACGTCGTGACTCTGCTTAGTTCACGTCCTGTTGCAACACATTAGGTCCTGCGATGAGTGGGACATTTCTAATCACTCATTCGGCCACAGTTTCCTGTTTAAGTGCAGACTGTCATTTTTTGTTTTCTGTGGCTCTTTCCCCTGTTATTTCATATCAAAGATTAGAAATGGAGCCATGAAGGAAGGACTGAACCATGGTTCTCTGAGCAGAGTCGTTCCTCTTGTTTTAATGCCTCCATCCTCTCCCCAGGCCCCCACCGTGGAGGTGAAGATGACCTGGCTGAACGAGCTGAGGAGAATCCTCACCAGCCAACAGAAGCTGCTCAAAGGTCCGACACCTCCCTTGTACTCCCAGTATTAAATCACACTAACAGCCACACTTTGAAGGGACTTTTACCCCCCCTTTTCCGGTGTCTAGATGAAGCGTATCAACACAGCCAGCTGGTAGAGCACGTTCCTCTCTCCCCGCTCCACCACGAGAGGTGAGTGTCTGCCTCTGTGTCTCCCAGCACAGAGGCCGTACCCGTATCCCAGCCAACCTGTTCACCACGACACATTACCCACCCATGTATTCATAACATACATGTGTGTGTACAGACACAGAGAGACACGATGCAGTAGGGGAACAGGGCCCGTTGCCCGCGTTAGCTGAAGATCCTGCGTTAATGGAAGAGACTCCCGCTCTCGGCAGCTTACGGTGCAGCTCCTTTTGTTAGTCGTAAACGTTTTCTTTCCGAACGCCTTTGGTTAGCCTGTTCAGCCTGTAAGCGGCCGAGTGTGGGAGCTTCCTCTATTGATACGTGCACCATCCAACTCCGGCGCACCGCCACTCAGATAAAGATGTGCGAGCCTCTCCGATCCTCTAGATCCTCAGCCCCAGTGTGTCTCAGGTTAGCACAGGACAGGCTCCTGGGTAGAAGGGCTGTGTGCTTGTGTGTTAGGGGGCGTAGGGGACCGCGGGAGGCAGGGTGAGGCAGTGCTGCCCTTCTCGTCTCTCCACTAGCGTCTGGTTCCCCTGTCCCTCCCACCCACCCGACCTCCACCTCCCGTACCCCCACCCAACCCTTCCCCGCCCGTACCACCACCACATCCTCCCCCACCACCACATCCTCCCCCACCTGCCCCTCCCCCGCTGCAGGGGCGTGCGGCCTTCCCGAGTGGTCCCCGGGCCCCGGGGCTGCCTGCCGGGGCTGGACTTTGTGTCGCTGTCGGCCGACGTCTTTCTGTGCCTGCGTTCCCGGAGCCCCCGCCCCCGGAGCCCCCGCCCCCGGAGCCCCCGCCCCCGGAGCCCCCGCCCCCGGAGCCCCAGGCAGTGGCCACAACCCTGCCACCAGCCCCAGCGCCACTGACCCGCCCCGATGCTCAGTGGTAATCTCAGCCTCCTGGCCTCGGCATGGCCCCCGTCCCCCCCCCCCGTCCCCCGTCCCCTGGTGGGGACCCCTGGTGCTGCTGTGTTTGCATACTGACCGCCATCTGCACCACCACAACCCCCGCCCCACCCCCCCCCCCCACATCCCGACCGTCCCCCCCATTTTGGATCATTGGGATCATTGACCCTCACCTGTCAGTCACTCCATCCCGCCCTCCCTCCCTCCCCCCTCCCTCCCTCCCTCCCTCCATGGGTCTGCGACGGGAGGAAATACTAGCTCCTCCTCTTTTAGCCCGAACATGGCATCTTCAACCACATGCATCGTGCATTCATCTCTGCATCTGAGATCTGCTACGTTGCATGTCGCGCAAACGGATCTTCTGACAGAAAGGAAATTCAGTTCATTTCTGTATATTCTATTTTTGGGATTATTTGATTTATCCGTATCGGGTCACACTGAGCAGAATGGGGTTTCAGAGGACACTCTGCCCTGCTTGACATTCTGTAGTGCAGCTGGCGGTCTCTAAATGCAGCTCTGGACCGTCGGAGCCCGTGATCTGGCCCGGTCGCTGACCAGTGCTGATCCGATGTGTGAACACCGTGTCAGCCGCTCGGGGCTCTTTGAGTCCCACTGCTCACCCGCTATACAGAGAATCATGCACGTGGCTGCCTTCCGCTCTGCCCGGCTGGCTGATGCCTGGCCCCGGGTTGCCGTTAGCTGCTACGAGAAACAAGTAGTTCAAGTGGATGAGCACAGATCTGGGACCAGCTTTGTTTATTGCCACCCACACTAACTTTTCTAGTGTGGGTGGGTATAGGGCTAAATGAAAGCTGATCCAAGACTGTGTGGCGTAGGAGGACCGTTTTCCATCCAGGGACAGTATGTGCGGACTGGGTTGCTTCGCCCTGTGTAAGTGAACCTAACGTGTGATTCTCGCAGCAAACAGCAGAGGGCATCAGTGAGCTCGGAGGACACCGAGTCGGGGCGGAGCAGTCCTGACCCACAGCCCCACTCCCCTCGGCCGCAGCATAACCGCCGGAGTGAGTGCGGTAACACACACACACACACACACACACGCGCACACGCACGCGCACGCGCACACACACACACAGACACACAGACACACACAGACACACACAGACACACAGACACACACGTGCACACGCACACACACACATATTTACAAACTCACATTCACTCAATTTAATGTCTGTATTACAATGTCCTCATTTCATTCAAATAAATTGCAAAACTCTATATGATTTTGCCTTGAACCAGTAGACTTATACATGTGTGTGTGTGTGTGTGTGTGTGTGTGTGTGTGTGTGTGTGTGTGTGTGTGTGTGTGTGTGTGTGTGTGTGTGTGTGTCAGGTTGGCCTGGCGCGCCCCACTCAGTAGTCATCTGTGAGGGTCTGGAGGAATGGTCTGGGGGCCAGGACCACGCCCACCCGTCGGACACAGACGATGAGGTCATCGCCCTGGTGAGGTCATCACCGGGCTGGGAGAGACAGATCCATGTGCTTTATTCAACATTCAACATACAGGGTGCTGGGGTGGCCGTGGGGGACGGGCTTACCACGTCTGTTTAATACATTCAGCCTCCTTACTCTCCCAGTCTCCCGGCAGATACAGGGCTCTGGACGACTGTCTGAGGAACGGAGCCGACAACGTGTCCATCAAGTGTGGCGACGTCATTCACCTGCAGCATGTTGACAGCCAAGGCCTGTGGTGGGTCTTACAGCGTGTTAGATGTGTGTAGAAAAAAACACAACCAAGAGTTGTGACCTTCATGTCCTCTTTGACCTTGGCTCGTCTTTGGTGACCGCCCATTGGTTCAGAGACTCTGCCGACATGTCAAATGTCTCTATTGGCTTTAAAAATGAACTGTAAAACACTTTAATACATTTTGCCGGTCCTCAATGCATTATTTATCCCCTCCCCTTTTATGGTAAGAAGACTGTCATTCTGCTCATTTTGGCTCCCCCCCCCTCCCCTCCAGGCTGGTTAAGAACCTGAGCCGACGTCAGGAGGGCGTGGTCCCTTCGTCCAGCCTCCAGCTGATTCTGGGACACAGCAATCGAGGTCACTCCTCCAGACCTGGAGGTAAGGATATGTCCTTGCCCCCTTAGTTTCTTTAACCTGGAACTTTACATTAAAGAGGGCAGCTATACTTCTTGTAGAAAGATGTTGAGAGCGTTTGAAGGAATCAAATGCGTGGAATGCAGGGGAATGCCTACCTCGCAAAACTTAGTTATATCTGGACTTTTCTCACCTCTAAGAGTTTGTAACTTGTAAAAGTGTGAAGAAGAAAGCAATGCGGACAAACGGACATGCGTGGGATAAAACGATGAATATCAAGATGGCCTTGATATGTTAAGATGTATTTCTGAAATCTGAATTCTGATTTCCCATCTTCAAGGAGACCCCACTGGTTTTAACTAACAGAACATTCAGTTACCAAACCAAAACCCTGTTGAGTATTAAACAAGTTCATCTGCAAAGAAATTCTTCGGTACAAAAAAAACCGGCTTCTTTTGAAGTGTGCTGCCCGCTGTAGTTGTTAACTTCATATATTTCAGAGATGGTTTGTAATGTAAATGTGTGCACTCCTCTGCAGACCCAGGGAATCTGAAGGTCAGGAAGCTCAGCTCTCCATAAAAGCAGCAAAGAAAAGCACAGAATAAACCTGCGGTGATATTGATCTTATGGACACATGCCGGACAGACTGAACGACAGATGTCTGGTAAATCAATATCGACTAACTTTTCTCCTCCCAACTTTGGCTGATGACTGTACCCAGGTCGCTTCCATCATTAAAGAGAATACCCAAGGACTCTGTATGGATTAAAAAAACACGTTCAAGTGGATACTTTTTTTAATAATCCTTTTTCCTTTGAGGACCCTTTTGAATGTTGAATGTTCACCATATTTTGGACAGAAAGTGAAAAACCGGGGCGTCAGCACAAATGCAACAGGACTTTAATCGCCTTTTGAAGAATAAGCCCCTTTTTCTGGATGCTCCCGTTTTCGGTCTGGAAAAACACTTTGAGACGGTTTAGATTAACGGACACTGTAGACCCCCGGGGCCACTGTGGCCGAACTGTGACCCCCTTTCTTCGTTAGGACTGGACAACAATCCAATCAAAAATAACTTCCAACAAATAAATGAATTTGTGTGTCATTGCTTGTGTTGAGCATGCCACGGCGTCTATCATGTGGATACAAACAGGCTTTGTGTCAAAGTGTTTCTTTTAAAAAAAGAAGGTCATTTTTAACATGAACTTTTGTTTTTTAATAACATGTCATTTTCCTAAATGTCTTTGATTTCTTACATTTTTCATTTTTTTTTCTCTCAAGGCACTTTCTTCCACGCTCCCTAAGAGTTAAATTGCCAAACTGTGCCGTGCCATAATGCCTCTTTTTAAATCACCGCTTGTGTGATGTCTCTGTCTCTGTCTCTCTTTCTCTCTGTCTATCTCCTTTCTGCTCTCTCATTTCTCCTCTCTCTGTCTCTCCGTCTCACTCACACTCTCTCTTCCTCTTTCTCTTGCTCCTCCTGCTCCTGTTTCCACTTGACCTTGCACACATTCAACAAGGCACTTTAAACAAAGGTACGAAACAAAAGGAGCACATGTGTGCGTGAGTGTGTGTCGAATGATGACCCTGTTCCCCGCGTGGCTTCAGGAAGCACAGAGCTGTATATCCCTCCCCAGTGTCCTTCTGGTTGATGCTGTCATTTCTGTCATGTCCCCTGCCTGGGATGCATAATGTTTCATTACTGGAAGACAGGTGAGACGCACTGGTGGCACTTGACGGGCCGCTGGTGACAGCCTCAGACGAATCTTAGGAGGATGATGAAGACGGATGGGAAAGCGATTCCACGGCGCGGTGGAGTGTGTGTTTAAGCGTGTGCACACGTGTTACGTTAGAGATAGGGGCGGATCCCAGCACAGGGAAACACACACACACTCTCATCCTCCCCTGGATTGCATGTGGTCCCTGTTGGCTTCTCCTGCCTGTCAGTCCCGACTACACAGGGGAGAAGAGGTAGAATTCGAGCAGAGAGAGGGAGAGAAAGAGGGCGGGGGTAGTGGTGAGTATAATGCTGTCAGTGTGTAAGCTCTCTATGGATTGTTTACTCTTCCCCCATTACAGCACATTTAAACCTGGATGCCCGTTAAACAACGGGATCGTACTGCAAATACCAAATGCACCACACTGAGTCTTGCGCTTAATTAAATATTGATTGCAGACTTGTATGAATTTACCACGTCCAATTGGGCCCCCAGTCGGGGGGGCCGCCTTTGATATGCAACGTTTGATGTGGAAATGAGCCAGGAAGCCGGCGATGGGGGACACATTGTGCTACGCCCTGTGTTGTTTCATTATATATTTAGCTGTCACTGTGTTTCTGCACAGTGTGGGGCATCCATGTAGTGTCTCAATGCAACCCCGTCTCTCTCTGTGAGGTAATGAAGGCAAGAGGCTCAACCGTCTTCTCCCCCCGCCCCCCCCACACCTCCCAAGCTTTTTCATTTCTTGTTCGGTGCAGAGGGGGGGCTGGGGGAGTCCTCACAGGACAGGTTTTTGTCAGAACTAATATCAATCCAAAAATGCTGCAGACTTTGCACTTATTTCCGCATATTGGAAACTGAATATTTGCTTGAATTATTGTGTGTGTGTGTGTGTGTGTGTGTGTGTGTGTGCGTGTGTGCTCCATGACAAGCCTAGTGTTTGCTTGTTGCTGCTGAACCTTTCTGTTTAAACCGCATGGCAGCTGTAGAACAGAGCAGTATTGTCAATTCATCCAGTCCTCCTTGACTGGTGATCTTATGATTAGCTCCCATATTGTACAAACGTTTAACTATTTATTGATATCACTATGGTTTGTTTTCATGATGTAAAAACATGCCACCCTGAACAGAAAGGAAAGTATTTATTAAAAAAGCTGTGCCGTTTTTATTTTCATGGCTGGTTTCGACAATCCAAACCTCATTTATCTTGAATGAAACATCTTTTATGTTCTCATGTACTATTATTTAGATTGGCTGCATTGTGACATGTGTTCACATGATCTCGTCATACCACCCATGGCCTGCACAGATAGGCTCTAATCTAAGAAGAATCAGACCTGCAAAAATAAATTAAAAAAGATGAATGGAATACTTATGTCATATTTTAATATCTAGATATTTCAGGCCAAATTTCCAACACAAATTTCCAAATGTTTCTTTTTTTGTGTTCTGATTTATCGAACTGAGGTTTAGGGGAATTGGCTGATAATGTAGTCCTGTTCAAAGTCTTAAAGGCCCCTATTTTACCCCCAGGTGTGAGGCAGATTAGCCATTAAAAGCTATCCCCTAGACTGCACTCTAACACCCAGATATGATGGATAGATCGACCAACAGGTAGGCTATCTGTACATCTGGGTGGACCTCTCACGTGTGATGTCACTAGAGCTTAGATTGTGAAATGGCTTGAAGTGGCTAATCAAGATCACACCTGGATGTAAAATAGGGGACCTTTATTATTTCTCTCCTTTACAGATGACATGTCGTAAAGCATTATGCGGCCAGCAGATGGCAGTATTGCTACAACATGACAATATGAACGCTGTTGAACTACTGAAGATACATTTTGTATGAAACCTATTATACATCCAGGATGTCTAAAATAATCGACACATACTGGATAGACAGAATGGGAAAATTTGTGGTAAAACGTGCACTTTTTGCGAATTTAACCTGCAATTTCTATAGGGTGTTTCTAACCCAATCATGCATTTCTACATTATCTTCTAAAATCAATCACAATCTACAAAATATATAGTAAGCAATCCCCTTTATTAATGATTGACAACTGCTGTGTATGTCTACCAAAATAAAAAGTAACGACTTTTGAATGTTTAAACCAATTGCCAAACTGCATTAAGCAAGGACATGTTTCTTTCGGTTCCCTCTGCGGTCTTGTCGCCTCCTACCTAAAACACCCAGGGGGGTGAGTTCAGTCAGGGGTCCGGCTCGTCCGTTTCGTCCGGCCCCAGGTCCAGCATGCGGGTGTGGGTCTTCATGACCCTGCGTATCCAGCGGTAATAGTGGGACACGCGGGTGTACACGCCGTACTTCCCCTTCATGGCGCACTCCTCGCCCCAGCTCACGATGCCCGTCAGGAACCAGGTGTCGTGGTAGCGGTTGGTGTGCGGCCCACCGCTGTCGCCCTGGCAGGAGTCCTTGGCCTTGTCTTCGTAGCCGGCGCAGAACATGTAGCGCGTGATCCTGGACGAGCTGCTGTCCTTGCAGTCGGCCCGCTCCGTGAAGGGCAGCTCCACCTTCTTCAGGGTGGAGGACGTGGCCCCCTGGAAGCGTAGCCGGCCCCAGCCGCTGACTGTGCCGGGGGAGCAATCCTTCACCAGGGTCTCCGCGAAGGCCTTGGGCCCCAGGCAGATGGGCACCACCATGGGGGAGAAGCGGATGGAGCTCTGCAGGCGGAGCAGGGCGATGTCGTGGTTGTACAGGCTGACGGTGGCGTTGTAGCGGGGGTGGAAGAACTCCTCCCGCACCTCCAGGTCCTGCTCACTGCCCTCCTCAATGTCAATGTTGTGCTCCCCTGTATGGGGGGACAACGGAATGATGCCCAGTTGATCCAGTAATGTATATTTACACTGTTATTCACATTATTACATTATGTCATATTTTCTTATAGTGCTTAGTTATGTAGCATCTTATCATAGCTATCGATACGGGGATTGGGTAAACCTAGAGATTATTGGTGCTTTGCACTTGGTTCTATGGACATCCTCATTGTACCGACAGCGATATATTGTTTGACTTTCTAATGACAAATGTTCTTATTTTAAGTCGCGTTGGATATAACACTGTCTACAACACGTTTGATTATTTAATGTCTCGTTTGAGTTGATCTCGGGTTGTTTGGGTCATCCTCCTTTCCCCTTTCCTAGCTGCAACTAATGCATACACCCACCCCAACCCCCATACACAGTGTATCATATATCCTCCGTCTGACCTGATCAGTGATGCTGGCTCTCTTCAGATGAAATGTGTATTGCTGTTAATCTGCTGTTTTTAACATTTGCAATTGCAAGTCTCTTGCTTGGCCCCAGTATGTACTATTACTCCATGATCCGAGCTCCATGGTTCTCTCCCAGCAGTACCTGCCCTGACGAAGAAGTCCTGGCCGCCCTCCACCAGGCAGTGGGCGGCAGTGATGACCCACAGCTCGCTGAGGATGGAGCCCCCGCAGAACAGCAGACCGCTGGGACGGTGGATCAACCCCACCTGGGCAAAGGAGCAGGAGGAACAGGTCATTCGTCATAGGTACAACATGGTCAAGGCTCTCGGCATGTACGTTTTGCTCATACAAAGCGACTTTGTGTGGTTTTCATCGTTTTTTTTTTCATTTTGGTAGTCTTACACTGCGTAACATTCTACAATGTAGCACAAACGACTTATTTATCCGAATGGATTACCAGATGTTTGGTTTTCCAGACATTTCCATTAACAAGCAATGCAGGGTTGGGGTATCTCACAAAAGGGAAACCACCCTGTAGACGGCGGGGATCAGGGTTGGAACTAGACTATCCTGAGCCCCCCCCCAGCCACAATGGGATCCCTTCCGCCTCCTACCTGCCACGGGATCTCCCCGGGGCTGACGTCCAGCCCGCCGACGATGCGCTTGGAGTCCTCGTGCTCCTCCAGGTCCGCCCAGAACGCCCCAGGTCCCCTCCTGGAGCGGGTCAGCATGGGGGCGCTGTCGGCGCTGCCGGTGGGCCGTGCGGACGCAGACGGGGCTGCGGAGGGGGTGTCGGGGGCAGCGCTGCTGCCTGTGGTGGTGGTGGTGTTGGTGGTGGTCTGGTTCTGCGTCAGGGTGGCGTTCAGCAGCGAGAGAGACCGCCTCGACATGTCGCTGATCACCGTCATCACGTCCCGGCCGCAGGGGTAGTCGCCTGGGAAGCGATACATGTCGGTTCAGGCGCCGGTGTCGGTCGCTGGCGTCGGCCACCTTGCTCAAGGGTGTCGGCAATTAGACTGCGGACGCTCGGGTTCTAAGACAGGCCCTGTTGGCTGGGAGTCAAACACCATCACCGCTAGATTATCCTGCCTTCCCCTAAAGACATGCGATAGGAAAATCAAACGGGCGTCCTTTGGTGGCGGATTGAGTCCGCTCGATGTGATACCTTCTGGTAAACAGTCCAGTCCGTCCTCAGAGAGCTTGAACCCATCGGCGCAGGAGCATCTGGTGCCAGCGTCTCCAGCTGACTCACAGAAGTGCCAGCAGTCGCCGTTGTTTACGTCACACCTTTTGCGTGTGGCTGAGAACCAAACAAGACAAGCAAACCCTTGGTTAAAGGTCAATAGTGACGTAAGCCCACCCCGGCCCAAACAAGTGGTGTTCTACTTTATTATCAGTCCAACAGGTCAAGATAAGGCAGGGTAAGTCAGCGATATTACAAAATAATTATTTATATATTTATAGGTCCATTTTTGGTTTGGTGAACTGTATGGAGGCATTGGAGGGAATAGGTTGGTTGAACTCGACCGATGAGTCATGTTAAAGTCCCCACATCCAACAGATCAACATCATTGTAGGCCTATTGGGTGAATGACTCATCTCTAGCGTTGACGCAATCGGTCATCAAATGGGACTTATAGTCTGTATTTCTGGGTCATCATTTCAATCTCGACACGTGTATCTCACCGATCTCACAATGGCTGCCGGTGAAGTTAGGGGGGCAGGTACAGGTGAAGGAGCCCAGGAGGTCTTTACACACACCCAGGTTCTGACACGGCTCCGGGCTGCACTGGTCGCCGTCTGAGGTACACACACACACATGCACGCACGCGCGCGCACACACACACACGCACACAGCCAATACATTGCGTCAATAACATTTATTAACTAAATAACAAATATTCCAGAAACTATAGTAAAACACGCATTGTGTCATTGTTTAGCTGGTAAATGATGAAACACATTTCCTACCAATATACCCAGCCCAAAACTCCATCTGAAACATAGAAGAGTAAAGGCTTTAAACACTGCATCGTTCATTCGATTTCATTAGATCATTAGATTTGTATTGCCCTTCATCAAAGGCCCGCGAGGGAGGGATCCACCGATCAAGGAATGGTTAGGAGCAACATGGATAAGTAACGCATAATGGTAGCAGAAGACAACGGGGAAGCAAAAATGATGTCAAATTATTAGAGTTGTGTTAAGTTGGGTAATCAAAGTCTTTAAAGATATACACCTTAACTTATCCACATCATTTTACAGGTCCCATGGGATGCTACTTTATGAATGCTTTTATGTAGCTTTTAGTTGTCCCTACTTGAAGTCGTTAGTGATTTAGCCATGGTGCAGAATTACAGCCACTACGAGCCAGTCCCACAATGAGCTTTCCACAAACGTGGCATTTTGTAGTGGCGGGTCAAGGTGGAGGGTGGGGGTGTGGCCCTGAGCAGCTTGCGGCCACGGTACCATGCGCTCGTATTTACAATAAAATAAAAATCCAAATCAGCGCGTCTGACCTTTGTATTTTCAAAGGCAGAGCAGGATAGCTAGTGCTCGTTTTACACTTAACACCATTTCTAGCTAATAACGCCATTTCTAGCTACAATAGGCAGGCTAGAGGACCTCATATTAATGTTAGAAGACATTAATATGACACTCAAAAAGTGAAATTTTCATGCCATGGGACCTTTTAACGAACACGTAAGTGACTCACGAAGAACGTACCGTCTTGAGGTCGTCCTCAAACACCTCCCTGGCCTCCTCCAGGACACATCGCTCCTCCACACACTCCCTCTCCAGGTCTCCTTCCATGAACTCCTCGAATATCCCCGAGTTGTGGCGTCGCTGCCTCCGAAGGACACTGTCGGCGGCCCGGCCCGACAGGAATACCAGGCCTGGGTCCGGAGCCTGGGGAGCCGGGGCTGTCGTATTGGGCATACCGATTTATAAACCGTATGTCATACAGTCATTGGCTATAGTCATCTTATTGTTATATCATATTCTGTATAATTCCTTCTGACAATTTTTTTTCTACACAAGCGATGTAGGATACAACTATTATATAGAAATGAAATAGGCTATTATCCTTTTTGTTAGCTCTTTCTAGCCTACATGGGAGGCGGGGATATTTTATATATTTGTAT
Organism: Gadus chalcogrammus; assembly: GCF_026213295.1. NCBI lineage: Eukaryota > Metazoa > Chordata > Actinopteri > Gadiformes > Gadidae > Gadus > Gadus chalcogrammus. The sequence goes on along the minus strand of NC_079421.1, from coordinate 17,140,522 downwards.
TTAAATGTTGAGTTAATATTTTTTTCTCCAGCAAAAAGGTATTAGGCCTACTCGAGTTATGTCAATCCACTGAACTACAACCGTAGAAGCAGTCAAGAAGTAAACGATCAAAATAATACAGTAGGCACTACATCATTGATGTTATAGAAGAGGGTCTATGAATAATGATTCATTTGGAAAAGAATAAGCATTTCACATGTTAAGTATCAATTAGCCCACGACCCCCAGTAAGAGGACAACATAAAAAAGTACCAACCCAGTCTCACGGAAATACGTGTCACTATCACGTCATTTAATCTATTCATTCGTGATCTGGGACACGTCATTTAAAATGTTCGTGCCAAAAAAACACAAATTTCATGGCAACATCCACTCGCGACACTGAGGCATCGACGCGGACTTTAATTCACATAGCCTACAAATAAACAAGACAATAGATAAAGTAAACATTAAGACATAGGCCTACAATTCCAAAAAGAACAGATGAAGCAGATACCTTTTTTCCTTCGCAGTTTGCCGATAGCGCATCTGCATTAAATATATTCGTGAATTGTTACTATTTCTCAGGATCAAAGGTGACCGGGTGGCCAAAAGCTGTCATATTGTTAGTTTTCACAGACAATTTTTTTGTCTTTGTGTTGAAAAATCTTGAAACCAATGAGAAAAATAAACATTAGCCTATATTATCTGTAGGCCTAGGGACATTTGGTACCTGAGTTTGAAATTTGTGCTTTTTGGCACGACAACATTGAAATGAACTGTCCCAGATCACGAATAAATAGATAAATTAAATGACGTGACAATATCACGTATTTCCGTGTGACTGGGTTGAAAATATATATACCTGCAGATCCGTCATTTAACAGCAACAAACTGCATAGCAGCGAAAGAAGTCCAACCGGAGCCATGCTGTGGTCTGCCAAGGCGATCGATTCACACATCGAGATCCGGCACCTAATTACACTATTGGAGACACACTCCAAATACAACCCTTTTTAAGTATGCGATAGGGAATGCCACGCTATTTCCCGAGTTTACAAGCTACAGGTTGGCCCCACCAACCTGTACACATTCTGTTTGTGTACTTAAGTCAACAAACAGAATATTGAGCAAAGGCCAAAAGTGCAGGACAATACGGGCACTGCCGCAAGTTCACCACCAGAGGACGCTCGTACACTTCACAGCGATATACAGAAGCTACACATTTAATTATGGAAGTACACGTTCATACTTAATAAGGCCTACTGTTAACTTATACCATTATAGTCCTACTTTTTATGATTACTGTTTGCCACGATAGATTCGATGTTATATTTGATTATTTTTAATTTAATGGGCTTTTAGGGTTGAGTTGGCTCAGCTTGCAATCGACAATGGCTCATAATGAACCATGCTACCAACTCCCATTTGATCAGATTGAAACGTCCTGCATTTAATCCTGGGTTGTTTCCATCTCGCTTTTCCTCAGTGGGTTGTTGAGGCGCTCATCGACATGGAATAAATCAATATCCAAACTAATGCAGTGGTCAAGGCTGAAGCGATGTTCGCGCTCACTCGGTCTTCCGGGCCTTTTAAAGGCATCCGTCCATGGTTCAATTCAGCTGTCTCGTGTGTGGTTTGGCCTAACAAAGAACCTGAGCCTCGTCCCGCCCCCGTGGGACTCCCGGGGCTGCTCAAGTGGAGGTAAATATTGATTGGAGACATTTAATATTTCGATAAATCATTACATGGCTAAATAATTCACGCTTGAGTAATTAACACTGCCTCCTCACTATCGGATAGTTTCAGTCATGGCCCTCTGGCGAGACTATAAATATAACAAAGATATCAAACCAATGCATTTGCTCAATAATGATAAACAGCCCTAACCAAGAGTTAAGTATTAAACCAGTTGTTTCTCTTACAGCTTTACCTGTTATTTCTTCAAGGCCCAGGTATAACCTAATCTTTAGTATCCTATATTATGCCTTTTTTTCCCTATTTGAACCCGCACATACAAAAACACGTCTCAGTAATTTGAATTATTTGATAATATTTCCAATGGGCTGTGTTGATAGAGCAAAACATTATAACTGCTCACATTTTAGAATACCCAATTCACTCCCTGTCTATCCCTCTCTCATACCTCTCTGTCTTCCATTCATGTTGGCTAATTGATGGATACCATATCTTTAGTAGGAAATATACCATTTGTCACTTGCCTCTGTATGCTAATTGATGCTGGCGTGTAATGGTGCAAACAAACGATAGAAGGAAAACAGCAGTCCTGTCATAGTCCAAAGAAGGCAAACTTTTTAACAGCTGACAGATGGTAGTTCATCTTTTTCTGTCTGTTACATCAAAGCCAGCCAGTACCAGGAATAAAACATCAGCCGAATGACTCTTTTGTTTGGTTTTTGAATTTTTGAATATTGAGCTATTTTTTAGTTCCCCAGTTCTAGTTTCTTCTTAGTAAGGCAAAACATGGTCTCTCAACTCAGCCAGATTACGTGTGGAAAACATCAAATCCTACATTATGCCATTGTGGAGTGTGTGTGGATGATGGCTTGTTTCAGCTGACCTGAGTCAGATGGATTGGACGCTTGGGCTAGGTGAGGCCGTACACCTGTTGTGCATTGAGCAATCAATGTGCACTATAGTGAACGCCATCACCCCAAACACACTCAGGGAAAGATCTCCTGCCTGGCAACATGGAGCACCAGGTCATGTATCAATGTCTGCAAACCTTACAATAAACCAGATCCCAACATCCCAACCCTGAATCCTTCTCTGGAGGAGCCTTGGTAAAGGTCAACTATAAGGGGTGTGGACCTTGATACACTAGCGCCCAATGTGGGACACAAAAACCACGACCCTGAGATTCAGATCTTAATCTCAGGGTTGTGATCACAGCATGTGACTAGAGTCTAATGCTTTACCGACTGAGCTAACCGGGCTACCTCATCGCAAATGTCGACCGGTTTAGATGCTACATGGTCGCTGACGGGGAACCCGATAACGAGTTTTCCTTTAATGGAGAGTTCAAGGCCAAGGACGCAGTTCGGTGATGTGTTGAAAACCGGTTTATTGTAAGCTTTGCAGACAGACAATGGTGCTGCACATAAACACATAATATCCACAGAACCAATTTCGAGAACAATTCATTATCAAATTAGGTATGACTAAAGATATTACTTATTTACTTAGTTACTAACTGACTTGTAATGAATATCGTGAATAGTAAAACTGGACACTAAAATGGGAGACCAGATCCCGCTGTGAGAGGTGCTGAGGTTGAGTTGATGGACGATCACTCACCACTAAGTGTGCACCTCCTACCCGTCCAGGGAGAACTTTCCAGAAAGGTTTTCGGTTCCTAAGTAATTCATTCAAATGTAAGTATACTCAAAACTGCCACAGACAGTACAGTACACCTGATAATTTTTTATTTGTATATTTTTCATAGTGCATTGGTTCGAGACTGTATATGACTGCCAAACAAAATAATTCATTTTTCAACATAAAACGTGTAAAATGTTTTCTTCTGATCTTCAATCATGACTTTCTGAGAACAAGGTATACTCGCTCCGTATCATTCGATACCTACCGTGTTTCCCATCTGGAATGAATAATGCACCATCTTACTTCTAATATAATATTAATCAACCCCTATGGTTGATCAATGTTATTCTCCTGCTCATATTTTTGGCCTCGGCTGTCGACACTAAACTGACGCTAAATCAGCATATTTATCGCAGCTCTCGTGAGGTGCTTAAATCTATAGCTTGGGTGGGGCTCTAACCATAAAGTCTATAACCTCCATCAACGTTAGGCATGTTCTACCATGAAGACATACCATATTTATCTCTGTAGCAACATGTGACAAGGATATCACGCAGCATATGTAACCTGACATGGGTGGTAAAAAAACCACAATCTTCAGTTAGGAGTGACCAAATCGATTTAGGTGGCGTGCGAAGGTCAAAGTGGCAGAAATTAAACTGTAGAACTATCTGGATGACCCTATTCCGACCGTTGAGGACAAAGGCCAGGCTATTTGAGCTCTGGTGGGCTTGGAGATGAATGGGCAGGTGCAACGTCCGTAACAGAACTGGGGTATGAGTGTATTGTTAGTTTGCCACAAACAGACACACATGCACAGACGCACGCACTCACACACAGAATTCTGCGGTGCCATGTGTGACAACATTATGAATAATTCAGGTCCACATTTTCGACTTTTTGCAAATGATCTTTACAAATGAAAACATTTTCACGTCAGGGTAAAACACATTGCACTTGCTCCTGAAAACTTTTATTTCATATTCTACCAAATAGATTATATCTTTGGCAAATGCGATGATACAAGACTCTTTTGTTGTAACCCCTGCGGGAATCGTCCAGAGGGCACGCAGACGGCCCTCTGACTGGTAGTTTATTGTGGCCCGCACTGTCCCTCCAAACAAAAGCAGCAGGGTTCTCTTATCAGCCTGTAGCAGAGCTTCAAGCAGGCTGCCTTGCTATACAGTCCAGAGGCGAAGGACTGAACCATCCGGAACAATATCGCAGCATAAATCACCCTCTGCGGCTATGTCTGTATGTCCCAGAAAAATTATTTTAAGCCGGCTGAGCCCTCGTAGGGCCCCATCTCAGAGCGCCTACAAACTTCACCTTGGGTGATTCTCAGTTCAGTCTTCAAGTTTCGAGTTGCAAAAGAGGTGGTTGGTCCACTCCGTGTCCCACGGTGACCGCGTTGTCCTGATATAGGCTACGGCTTGGCGTCTGAGGGTGTATGAGGTGCTGTCGGTCATGAGATGTGGAATTATGGATTTGATTGAACTGATGGCTCATGCTATTGAAAGGGGCACAGCTGGGATCGATGCAATGGAAATGTAAGAGTTGATGTAAGTTGAGTCTATTTTTTGTGTATGCATATAGGCTTTTATCAAAGTCAAAGTCTCAAAGGGCTTCACAGGCCCGCCTTGAACCATGCTTCCCTGAAAGCCTGTGTGGGGAAGGAAGAATCCTCCACAAAAATCTGGTCTGGTTGATCAAAACATCGTAGCCATCTCTCCTATCTCTCCGGTAATATTTACCTCCATTACAATATAATTTGTCCAATAAATTTTTGTTCTGATTCTGCTGCAGAGAAGTCGGTGTAGATTCGCCTGAGACAAATGTCAACAATAGCGATATAGCACTTTGGTGTTGCAGTTAATTGTGAAAAACTCTGTACAGACCACCACATCGATTCCAAAAGACGAGTTATAATGCCATTGTTTACATTTGCGGCAGGCACTCAATAGCTGAATAGCTGTCTCGCAGAGTCGGTACAAGGATGGGATCTTGAGAAATGGTATTCGTAGTAGATGTTTTACCGATGGTTTGATGACCCCGAACGCTATTGTCTTTAAAGGTAAAGGTAATTATAAGTAATTAAAGATTTAAAATGAAAATGAATAATGGATTGGTGGGAATTTGCAATCAATCATAAGATTAATATATTCGAGACTGCAGAGATGAAAAGCATTAAAAGTTCTCAATTTTAATGACCTGGTTAGATATCAAAGTGAAAGTATACGAGGGTCACCAAGTCTATGCCTCCTTGGACAAATGACAGGGTGCTGTTGTGCGTTTATTTTCGGTGGTCTGTGAAGACTTAATGGGGGTTGGTGGTAGGCGGGTTATAACCCCTGACCTCCAAAAAGTGTAGGTACAGGAAGATAAATGTAGTTCCCTCACAGGTGGGCAAGAAGTACACACACACACACACACACACACACACACACACACACACACACACACACACACACACACACACACACACACACACACACACACACACACACACACACACACACACACACACACACATTCCCCTGTCTCTGTCCGCCCACATCACAACATAAGTGGTTGACACAAACACATATGTACAGGAACTACAACTATCTAAAAGCTGTTATAATCCCAACGCTACACCATACGTGCTGGCAGATGAATGGATCATTTTCTAAAAAGCAAACAAATCCAACAATCCATAAAGATTACAAAACCTAAGCTTTCTAGGTTTTGGGCGGCTGGGATTGAGCAGGTGATACAGTATGTGATACAGCGTGAATGTGCTCTCTCTCTCTCTCTCTCTCTCTCTCTCTCTCTCTCTCTCTCTCTCCATTGCATAGTCAAACACACTTGCTAGCCTATGTGTGTGTTTGTGTGTGTGCCCATATGTGTTTTATGTGGATTTTGCCATGTTTTTCTCATTCCTCATTAGGTTACTGACACCAGCTCGTCCATTGATCAGGTTCCATGTAACCTCTGTGATTTACGGCCCCGCCTCTATTGATCTCTGGTCTTCTTAAGACTCTGTTGAGCTTAGAGGCCTCCCTATAGCATATTAAAATAAAGTTATTCCCATCCTCGGATATAATCCGGTAACCCTATCTATAAAAAAAATGTAGCCTAGTTTGACCCTTTGGAAGGAAAAAGGTAATCACTGCCTTGTTGTTCTGTGATTGATTAATTAATAATGTCTTGATGGTTGTTATATTTATCGTACTGCGTATCTGTGTTTAACTTCTTGGCTGGCATTTACTGTAACTATAAACTGTGTGCGAGCGGGGAGTGAGTGTGTGTTGGCCAGGAAGAGAAGGAGAGAGAGAGCGGCATATATTTCCAAGAGTGTAAATTACATCGAAAAGTTTGTGTGTTGTAACTTGGAGGAGGTTCTCCACACTGTGCGCCTCAGACGTCTCCTTTGACCCCAGCACTTGAGCATGCGAAGAAAGGTCCAGTTTCCTCTAAAAATAGAAACATATAGATCTCGTAACCCTCAGCCGAGGGTCTTCTAAACCTTCGCCACCGCTTAACTTCATGTGAAGAGCGAAGCATGTGCCAGAGAAAATAAACACCTTTTCAACGTAGGTGGTGGATTTCGGAGCGATAGAGATAGTGTTTGAGACTCACTCAGAGGCTACATTTAGTCCTGTGAAGATTTGTTTTTCCGATCATCATCATCATCATCGCAAAAAAAGGTAGGGAGGCTAAATATATTTACAACTTTCGTAGCCTAGGCCTACTATATAAACAGCGCTAAAGTGGGTGGGGCACGTGATTACGCCCGGGGGGGGGGAGGGGGGGGGCTTTCAGAATACAAGTGGTTGTTAGACCACTTGTCCACACTCAACAGTTAACAGTTATCAGCATACGACTTGTTCGACTAGCCCACACAGGTAAGGTGATCCAGCGAGTTCTTGATTACCCCATTCATCATTGGACGTGTTTTCAATGTAATCAGTGGTGTTATTTTTGTTTCATATCGGTTTATTATGTGGCCACGTGACAGACTGTAGACTATAGAAAATTGCCAAATGAACATCATGATTGACGGATTAGGATTAGGCCTACTTGGCTGTTGCTCATTTGGTCTTCTCGTTGTACGTTTATCCAACGTTGACAACTAATTAAACCGTAATTTTTTCCATAAGATCGTATAACGCACGTTGTTTTGACATAACCGGACACATAACTTGATATATTACACGTTTGAAAATCTGTCCATCTAAACAGCGAGAGACCTAATTACATTTCAGAAATGTTTATGAGCAATTAACTCGATTTCCCGATGTTTTCTCTTGGAAAGAGTGTTATGAAAAACGAAAACAGCTCTCCAATAGCGGACGGTCTGCGCTGCAACGATGCACAACAGCGCTCATTTCCCCTCTCCTGTTGATTCGGGTTGTATCGCAGCGCAGCGCTGGCCCCCTAGAAATAAGCAGCAAGGTACAGACTAGGACTGAATTGCTTCGAAGCGGATGCTTTTCTATTTTTCTTCTGTATCACCCCATAGAAAGGGGACAGTGTAGTCTAGTCTTACCGTTTTTTTTTATCCGTTCCATTTTATTGTTGCGTCGATTGGAACCTCCGGAAGAACGTGCGCTCAATTTCGACGCTGTTTTGTTCCGCTCTTTGTCACAGCAGAACAGGTCGTGATTATCCTTGCATGCCACATAACGGATCAGCATTGACGGAGGGAGCGTTTTTATGTTATCAATGTGCATTGATGTAGCAGAAAACGTGGAGGAGATAAGGTACGTCGAGCGTGTTTTCCAAATGTTAGTATGAGATGTAAAGAACCACAACGTGTAGACTACTCTGACTGCTTTGCTTTGTTTGAAAGCCTTTGTGGAAACGGTAGCCTAATTGCCCCGTTGCCACGTTTAGAGAGTGCTATTCAATTATATATGGCATAGGCTATTGGCTGTTCGTTATTCTCTTTCTGCGTTGACCTTTTGATTATGTTTCCAGTGTTTTTTCTGTAAGTTCTAATTATAACCATCTCTCCACAGAGCCCTTATCTCGGCACCTGGCACATTTGATAAGAATTTAATTGAGGACAGTGAGCGATTAAAAGGATTGCGAACCTTGTCTCACGCGGGAATTTACACCATCACTGGGATCTATGAGTGGAAAGGTGGCGAAGCCTAAAGAAGAAAAGGATGCTTCCAAGGGTAAGAGGAGACCCTTCCCGTGTACCGATGGTTGCCCCCTTAACACACTGTTTTAAAGCGACCGCGCGCCCAATCACTCCCTGCATGCGCATCCTTTGAGGATTCCAAGAAGCATCCAGTAGACTCACCGCCGATTGAGAGCCATGCACTCGAACACATGCGCTGTGGGGACACATTAAGATATTTTACCGTACCAACTGCAATATCTGTGTGGTTTAGTCAGGTGTTTGGGGGAATAATGTATTTTTTTGTGTTTTTTCGTGTTTCTAGTGCACTTTTAGCCAGGAAGGGGAAACCACTTAATTAAACAAAGAACCCCAGTGGCAATCATTGGCTATTGAACGGTGTAGCACGTCTCGTCTATAAATAGGCCTACATTTGATTTATTTGGAACAGCCGTTTGCCACTTTAGCATCTAGGTGACAGATACACAAACGATACATTTTTCGTCCTTCTGAATCACAACGTCCCTGTCCCCTTGTCGTTCAACCAGGGGAATCACTGTCGTTGAATTCTTATCGGTGTGTGGTGCCGTGACGTCACATAGCCGTGACGTAGCCGTGTTGCCTCCACTTTTCGCGAGCGTAGTTTGGTCTCGTGACTCTGTGCGTGAAATCAGCCTTCTGCACGAGAGGCACAGTGCCTATGTATTGCCATGGAGACGCCGCGGAGACGGTTGCCAGATCCACCGCATGGAGGGACCGGCTGAAGCTTTTCACATAGGGATGCGGCGCACGATATGTTACGCACGGGCAGGTTGCTGTGTGTAGACCCGTCGATTCACATTAAATAGCATTTAGGATACGACCTCATACCAGCACGTTGTGTTGTTGCTGTTGTAGAGGGACTGATGAAACGTCTTTTTTTATCTTCTGGTATCGTGGTTTGTTTCGGAACCAGGTCTGACTCGGAAGAGTGTAATGTTTCAACACGTGGTTTATTGATAGGCTAAATGCCGTGTCTATGAGCATGGGCGGAATGGTGGAGAAGGAAGGAGCTTTGTCACATTGGCATCTCTTCCACTCTCTCAAAGCACATTGCAGTGAGCTCCACCTTCTCTTACCTGGTTGGTTGATGATGCCCTTTTCATAAAATAAATTCCATTATAAGTAAATTTTACTGAGGTAGAGTATTGTGGATGGAATTTAGAAATCATATATTGTTTGATTCATTGAATGGTTCATCACCATGAAATAGATGTAGGCTATTAGGGGAAAAATCTCTTTGAAGACTGACCCCACGTGTGCATGGCAATTCTACAGAATCATATTTGTACAGCCTTAAGTGACAGTATCAAAGGACTTCGCCCATGTTGTATGACTGTCTCCAGCCCTTGGAAGGGTATGGAAATATACTCCCCACATACAGGCTAAAACCTTGAGATGGATCATGGGATTCCTCCTTCCAGGGAGGGTTAGGTACTGAAATGGAAAGACATTTCCAGACAACACAAAACAAAGCAGTAACAAACGATACTTAAGATTGAGTTATCAGAATATTACAAATCCACTCATTACCAATCTATGCAGCATGTGTTCACTCAAACATTTGACCTACTTACTTTCTATTGCACCCTGTTCAGACTTGCTGTTAAAATGTGTTAGGCTAAAAATATAGGTGTTGGTTCTTCCAGTAGCTAGATCTCTTATGGTTATTAAATGAGTCGAATATGAAGTGGCTTGAAGGGGCCAATGTAGCGCACATGTTTCTGCTCTTGTTGATGTGTTTTGTTGAGTCAAACCAAACCAAAGATACATCTCAAAACCAGCCTATACAGTATACCTTCACGATGAAACCGAAAGCCCAGGTGTCATACACAAGGACACCACAAAATACACAAACATACATAAATATGTTTTTAAGTTATTTATTCAATGAACGCTGTGGCAGCAGGTTCATGAGCCCATAACATTGTAGTGTGCATCACGGTGGTATTGAAACAAAGAAAGAGAGCACACTGAAGCTGGGCTCGGAGGTGTGACACCTCAGTGACACCCAGGGGAAACAAACAGGTCTGCTATAGAAAACCAACAGAGCGGTAAGCTATTTACACTTGGAACACATTTTGTGGAAGTTTAAAACAAAGGACGATATTTATTTAAACGAAAATATGGAAATTACAAGAAAAATAAAAGAATTGGCTCGGCTACAGCAACGCAGGTCTCATTATAGTAAACAATCCCACATAGAGATACTATTATAGCAGAATTGCTATTTTGTTTCAGTCCTACTCTTGGAATGTAATTGAATGAGGTTTTGGGGCTGAAAAGGATAAAATCAAAGTTTTAGCTCCGAATCAAGCAATTTTTTTTCCGCCCTTTTTCTTTAAACCTTGCTTTGTTCAATTTGAGGTGGAATATTGAATACACTCCCCTGAAGATAAAGGTGGAGATGCATAAAGTCAGATTGTATGAGTGTAATCTCTAGTAGTAAGTAAGTAGGTATAGGATTGTCTGACCTTTTTCGCATTCTTAATCCAGAGCATGTGAGAATATATTGAATATATTTCCATGCATCAATAGATCCTGATCCAAGTACCTCTGCAAATCCGGGATTCGGTCATTCTGCTGTATGTGGTTTGGCTGTAAGAAGGGCCAACATGTCCTCAGTGAAGAACCTAGGACCTAGATCATGGGCAGTGAAACCAACACACTCTTTTAACCCAGGCCACCACCTGTTCCTGGTGACTAAAACCAGAGTCTAGCCGGGTCGCAGCCAGAACCGTTTGGCTTCTCCACGCTCTCTCCCTCTGTCTTTCTGTCTTTCTTTCAGTCTCTCACTCGCTGTCTCTCTCTCTCACCCAATTGCTTTCTGTCTACATCTCCTCTCTCTCTCGCTCTCGCTCTCGCTCTCTCCCTCTCTCTCTCTCTCCCCCTCACTCTCTCTCTCTCTCTCACTCATTCACTCTCTCTCTTTCACATTCCAGCACCCTCTAGCTCTTTCTCTGGATCTTTCCCTCTTGCACTCTCTCACACACACTCTCTCGCTTCTCTTTCGCTCTCTCTCTCACACACACACACACACACACACACACACACACACACACACACACACACACACACACACACACACACACACACACACACACATTCTCTCTTTCTCGCTCTCTCTCGCACGTTCGCTGTTAATATTCTGGAACCTCCTAGAACCTCTCAATGGCCTTTTACCCAGACATCCAGCAGACCCCCAACCCCCTACTGTACATTCTGTGCAGCCTGCTCAACCCTCTCTTTTTTAATGCTCCGAATCCCCACGACACTGGATCTGCTCTACTAGAGACATGTTACTCTGAGCCGTTCACTCATTTTGCATCTCAAGGAGGTTAGGATGACACGTTCAAGTGCGGTGTAAATGTTGCCATGTTGGGTATTGACTGATATGTAGCGTTCCTCAAGGTTCTGTACATGCTGTTTATGGTCCTGTGTGTGGTATATTTGCACATAATATATAGGCTGCATCTGCCACAAGCCTCACAGGGTTGGAAAAGAAGGGTTATTTGAGAGGATCTTTCTCTGCATTTGAGAATATTTTATTTCAAGTATTGTGATTGGCAGGTTTCTCCGAGCCAATCACAGATGAGAGTCTGTGATTTGTCAGAAATGAGCCCAGAGCAATTTTATACAGGGGCAGGCGCAGTCACATCGAAACAAATATTCTCACAGCTTAGTTTACTTATAGCTGACGGCTGGCAAGTACACTAAAATAAAACCTCTTAAAATCTTAACCACATCATTTTCACAGATGCAAGATATATAACTGTTGGCATTTATTGGAACGGACTTGGCAGAAATGTCAAGACGAGGGAGAGTAAGTTCTACGCACTGTACCTTTAAGGAGAATAGATAGATTCAAAACCATACAGACTATAAAAGGCACGTATAGACCAAACAAGAAGAAGAGCAGGACGTCAAACATGATGTAATGGACTTTTTGCTTAACATCAACGCTTGTTCTTTGTGTTGCCAATTGCCTTATTATATTGCCTTAATATAAGCTATCCTATAATAAATATCATCCCCCGTGGCAAACAGCTGGCTCTGGTTCATCATGCGTGGTCGTTGATTGGCTCCATATGAGATCATGCTCGTATAGTGGCTATTGCTCATGGCTATGAATCATGGATGAGCCGGAACATTGCAGACATTATCTAATAAAACTGAGACCAGGGCTGACCTGAATATATAACTTCAAGCTTTGAATATTCGTCAGGTTTTTCTGAACGAACGAATATTCCAATATTGGGAGTGATAATCAATATCTTTTGCATCTTTCCCTGCCTGGATCGGAGACGGTGCTGCCCACTGTTGCAGTATCGTGTTTTTAATCCAATGATCGTTTTTTACTTTTAATTTCTACAATGTCACATAATAATGGTTACCATAGTACGAGAGTAGCCTACTTCCAATCATCACAAAGCAAATAGTTGGTCTGAACTTTTCTCAAAAATTGCACGGCAGGACTAGTTATGTTAATCCGAAGGGAAAACCTACTGCCCTTCTTGTGGGGAAATTCAATTCATGTTATTCAATTACCAATCCGTTATTATGACTCGGTATGGCTTCTGGTTTATTTGGTCCTAGTTTTTCCTAAGACATTGAAATAGATGCTAGATTATGGTCATTATTAACCTCTTATTTCTATGGAAACAAACAAAGTCAAACGAAAGGTAACCCTGGGTAACCTAAACTTCCACCTGCAGTTCGCAAATATGCATGGGCATGTGCTTAGAAAAATCAGAGCATTCAAATGCTGACCTAATGTTTGAATACCTACCTATAGAGCGAATAATCATTCATTCGGACCCACCACCTGAGACCCATATGAGACTCCCCAGTCTGAGAAGTACAGCAGCAACCTTTGACTTTGGTTTCCGTCTCAGTATAAATCAGGTCCTAAAAATGTATTATTTCTCTTCTCCTATTCTTCAGTCTAGTCGGCAATGACCCATATGAAAAGATCTCACAGCAGTACAAGAGGACATGCACTCACCCATGTGATGCGGAGCGAGAGAGGGCATGTCGCTGCCCAAAAGGGAGACATTGACGGGGAGAGGGAGACGCCTTGATTTCAGCACATCAGTTAGCGTTAGCGTTGGCTTCGGCTGTGTCCTTGTGAGGAAGAGTGGCTTGGACAAAGTGACGTGTCAAAGTATGACATTCTCGCCCCCCTAGGTTCACAGTACCCCCCCTAGAGTCTCATAACTTTCAACTCGACGGAGCTGCGTTAACTCAACCCCCTCAGTTATATTTTACAATCAAAGGTTACAAAGTACATAAATTGTACGACTCATTTCCAGGATTGTGCTGACCGAAATATCTACCACCGGGGGGTAACGTCCTGAATTTTGCCAAGTGATTCATGTTTTACGGCTTTTACCGCTCCAATGTAATCTCAGTGGATTTGTAATTGGCACTCAATGGAAGCAGCATAACTTTTTGGTTCAATTGGGTGTTGAATGCCGGCCAGTTAATGTATATCTGCCTTGCAATCGCACCACTGAAAGGAGTGGAGGAGATACATCTTGCATATTTGGTTGGCAGATTAATGCAGGCTGAGCCCAGCCCAGACCACTGCGCACTCAATCAATAGATTCCCAGAGAGGAGTTTGCAGGGCACTTCATTAATCACGGCCGAGGAAGCACTTGGCCGGCGTTGCGTTGGAGATCTTGTTGTAATCTCATTGGCAGAACAAGATGCTGCCCACACCAGTGTCATTCAAACGTTTGGATCCGGAGGGTTTTGCTTTGCTGAAAGGCTGCTCGAGACGAAGAGAGTTGTGTGAGTTGTGTTGGTCAACAAAGTCTCTCTAACAGTAAAAAAATTGACATTATTGCGGTTAAGAGTTATATAGACATCGATGTTAAATCTTTCGTTAACTCAATATCAGGAGTTCTTTCACTTTTCCATTCTGTTCCCGAAAGTAAACCCTCATATTAATTCATAACATTTAAGCTTTATTAATGTATAGGGACTATTGTATTGTGTGGAAGAATCTGCAGAGCCTAGAAGGAGCTCTTGGTGTGAGCAGGGTCTTCCTGTCTGTCAAGGAGGGTTATTTTGGCCTGTTAGGGTGCTGCTGATGCAGACCCACTCTGCCTGGAGTAAGGCTGGCTTGTGTCGCATCAGAAACCTGCCACTCTCCCTCGTGGGCTCTGCTTGCGGATCGCGGTGAGGTGTTTGCCAAGGTTGAGGGCTTGTCTGTTCCACTCGCTACTCAACGGCGACACGCACGTCTCCGTGAGTTTTAGGCATTGATTCCCAGCTTAATCTGCTTGCGCTGTTGTCGCCGATTTCAACAAAAAGTCATCCTGATGGTTTATGTTTATTAATGGTTTATTTATTCATCCGCTTTTTGAGTTGACCATGATATTATAGATGAATAGCATAATATGATAAAACATAACTTTGACACCTACAAAATTCAAACTAGTTTCTTTAAGTGGCGTACAAAAAGAAGAAATAGAACAAATGAATACTAAGAGGTCCTACTGACACAACTCTTAAATAAATTGCTCTAACTTGTCCCCCATTACACTTTATTTGGTGGATCCTGTTTCACAGAATATGGTTCATTCTCTGCCTGTTCCTCTGGTTGCTCTGGGGGTTAGAGTTTGGCTAGCTGAGACTCTAAATACCTGACTGCATTAGTAAGCCAGCTGCTGGTAATCCACTGTGCTGCTGCATGGTTTTTTTAGGTAAAAGGCTTTATTAATGGCTGTCTCTCCCTGTCCCGGATAATCATGCCTGCCTCCGATTGTCATTTTCGAGACCCAATGCCGGCGACAAAGTGTCAGCATTTGTTGCTGATTTGTCTTCTATATTCTTTCATCTTTCCTTTCCTATTTCTTCTTCTTTCCCCTGCGTTCACTTGTGCTGTTTCAAGGCTAAGATCCACTTTTAATTAATGATTGAATTACTGATTATTTTTTGCCATTCAAATAATGGTAACCTTCAAAATTCTGTCATCCAGGTGTTGGTTTATCCCATTTGTGTTTTTTGTATTGCAGCAGGTTTATGTATTTTCTTTTTTTTTTACAAAAATACACTCAGCGCATTTGTGGTTAATCCCATCCAAAGACAGGATTTGACATTTTTTAAAAGGAAAGGTTTTAGTGCACATGCGTGTTTAGTGTGGCTTTTGTCACAATGGGTTTAAAGGTCACATTGAGCCATAATGGTCCACTCTGCCATTTAGGAAATCCTGATCCTAAATACCAGGTCTACGTTGGCTGCTTCAATTTCTGTTCAGCACTCTTAATAGGAGAAGTCAAGTTGGGACATGATCCTGTTATCAACCAACCGATTATCTGCACAGGAGGACATCGGTGGAGAAATGTCAGGATAGTGTGGCATAGGCCTTATTTAGCAAATGACCATCTTGCTAGCTAGGGGGGTAAACCCAGCTGGCATTTGGACAAAAAGATGGACGCAAGTCGAAATGATGTTTCTCCATGCACAGCGTCCTATGAGTAGTATTTTTCCACCGTCCTGGGAAACATTATACAATGATCTCCCCATATTTTACCCCTGCCAGGTGTCAACAGGCCCTGACATTGCAATGCTAATTGGTGAGAATCGCATGGCTGTGCTCTTGGTGTATTGGAGACTGGGTAAGGGGAATTTTAGCCGTTCAACTTAGCATTTTGCACCACTGAAACACTGACCTTCACAGCAACTGTGTGCTTGACACTGTGTGCATTTGTGTCCTGTTCAGCATATTCTATATATGCTATTACTTTAATGGATGATGGCATGAAGTAAACACTTCCCAGTTTAAGCTTACTCGACTAGAGTTTGGTTTAGTCTGACGAACAGTGGAGTTTGCTGTCGAAAAACTGTTTCATGACCATGTTGAGATCATCATGTGGTTTTTGTGTGGAATAAGGGGTTTCCATGCTTATCGTATCCTTCAGTGTATTATAATTGTTGAATTGTTGAACACCATGGTCTATTAAGATCGTAATAGAAAACGATTAATGACACCATTAATTTGATGAATTGGGGGAGAGCCCAGGAAGAGAATCACTGCTGATGAATGCCTAAAGCGTCTCGGCTCTGGCCCTGCAGAGGATTAGACGTTCCTCTGCTGATGAACTAATTTAAGTTGGTAAAAAAATGATGGTTGGGCTTTAGGGGAGATATGAGGGAGAGGTGATGAGGCCGGGCTACCAAACAGGAGCCCGCAGCCCGGAGAGAAGCCTTGGAGGGGAGATGGCTGTTGGGTGCCGAGCGAGAGACTGAACAATTGCTTCTGGTTTAAGTAGAGAAAAGATTATCCTTTTTGCCAGCATTGCTGGAGGCAAAGCCCTAGGCGTTCTTTGAAGTCAGAATGCCACAATGCTGCCATATCGCATGCACGCACGCACGCACACTCACACGCATGTGCACGCATGCACACACAGAGCAGCGATTAGGCTGCGATGCGTCCGCGTTACCTGCCTCCATCAGCTTATTCAGAGAAGATATTATGTTTAGTAGCCACCACAACAACAGCTTGCTGTAACTCAGCAGAATATACCCTGCGGTGAACACAGTTAAGATTTATACCTTTAAACGGCCGGCACGCGGGGCTGGCTAAGACCGGGGAAATCATCCCTTCCAGCCGGCACTCAAGTCTGCTGTCAGGCTAAAGAGCTCGGCTGATGAGAAAGGAAGTGTTGAGTCAGAGTTTGT
The DNA here is from genome assembly GCF_026213295.1 of Gadus chalcogrammus. Classification (NCBI taxonomy): domain Eukaryota; kingdom Metazoa; phylum Chordata; class Actinopteri; order Gadiformes; family Gadidae; genus Gadus; species Gadus chalcogrammus. The sequence continues at coordinate 17,123,363 of NC_079421.1, read as the reverse complement.
TGTCTGTGGCTCTGGGTGAGGAGGGGTGAGGAGGCTGTCTCCCAAACCCTCCTTACCACCATTCACTCCTCAGTACTAGGGTTAAATAAATACAATGGCCTGCCTGGATCTTTGGGTCACTGTGTATGTGTGTGTGTGTGTGTGTGTGTGTGTGTGTGTGGCGGAAATACTTGTGTGTGGTGATGTGGCTTGGACTGACACATGGTGGGATGGAGCGTAAAGGAAGGATTGACATTGGAGAAAGCTTGCTATGTAAGAACAGCTTCCAAGAGAGGCCATTCATGGCCTCTCTTGGAAGCTGTATGTCTTTGTGTGTGTGGGGGTCTGTGCATGTGTGGGATTCTCTACTGCTGCAAGATGTTTGGAAAAAAGTCCATCTCAACAACTTAAGCTATGTGATCTTGAAAACTTATGAGTGTTAGGCAGCTGTTCTAAAAGTGTCACATCAGGCACGACGTGGTAGAAAAGGAAGTATTTAGCCTGCTGCTAAATATAGCGCAGGAGCCAGCGGCCGGTCCCTGAAGCAAGTTTTACACTGTCTGGAGCACATTTACATAATGAGGTGCTACCACGGCAACGAAGCTCCACCAAGCATGGATGTCCTCAGCTAGCGTGCAGCACCACGGACACACACACGCACGCACACACGCCCGCACGCACACATTCAAAAAAACACATGAGAACTGAGGACTGAGAGAGAAAAATGGGATCTGATGAGATTACCCGAGATTACCAAATGCGTTTGTCATCCGTAGCAACGATTGTGGGAGCGTATCTGTTGTTACATTATTTGTATCTATCTTTTGGTCGGCTACCTATGCCTCACTGGAAATCAAGTCACCATTCGTATTAAAAAATCAATCAAATCAAAATATATAGTTCTAATAGGTGTCTCTTGCTCCTCGTCCATTTCAATGAAATCCTGCAGTTCACCTTCACCTTTGGTGTGATTACATCGGAGGCCAACTTTGTTTGCGATCTGTGATCAGAGGTTTACCGTTGATCGCATCATTGGTGTCATTATTATTATGAGACGGGTCACTGCCGAGAGAGGTGATTGGACGAGAGACTCGGATAAAACAGGGAGAACTGAGAACGGGTAACAGAAAGCCGAAGAGAGAAAAAGAGAGGGAGATAAACGCATGAGAGCGAGGCTGGCAGCCGCACAGTGGATGAACAGTACTGCGGGCGAGATAAAAAGGTTACGTGCGATAAAGACAAAACGGCTCGGCTTGCCTTAAAGGTCACAGTGGAGAATAAGGACAGGGGGGTGTTAAATTACTCTGTGTCCCGAGTCCTGACCATTAAGCAACCCCAAGAATAGTACCTAAACCGTATTGAACACAGCCACCCCCCCTATGCTTACTGAATGCAAGGTGACTGCGTGAACATTGTGAGTGAGTTAATGTACTTTGACACAGCTGCCGTGGCCGCTGAACCCTTCGCTGGGTTATCGTACTCGCTGTGTTTATAGATTGTTACGATGTTCAGTTGCTGTCCCTTTACTCTTGATTCACTCAAGGCCAGCCTTGTGTGTGTGTGTGTGTGTGTGTGTGTGTGTGTGTGTGTGTGTGTGTGTGTGTGTGTGTGTGTGTGTGTGTATTAGACTCTGAGTCTGTTTGTATGTGTGCGTGTTTGTCCCTGACCGTATGTTATTCAGATCACAGAGACTGTTTGCCTGAAATTCAGAGCAGTAGAGTATAACACACATACATACCGTACATCCAAACATACACACGCACACACACACACAATCCACATTTCTACGCTTTGATGGCCAACACTGGTACATTCAAGTCCACAACATTTGCTTCCTTGCATTGTGTAATCCCATCAAGCCATTATGTGTGGTCAAACAGCTCCTGTGGAAGAAAACCTTACTGCGGCTAACATGGTTTTGTGGAACAGATTGTGTTATTGCTGCCGCCCCTCAGGGTCAGTCCGCCTTGCACCTGTTCGGTACTGACACAATGGTGAAGCTGGTGGTGTTGTTGGTAATGCTGGTCACGTGACCACTGGAGAGCTGCATTGGATTTTGGTGTGAAGAAAAGCAAACTCAAACACGCTTTTATCCTGGTACGAAGTTGTTACAGGGTTGGGACAAAGCCGAGACCTTCAGAGGAAAATCTGGCGTTTGGGCTTTGATATCTCTGTAGTTTGTTTTTGTATTTTTCTTGTCGTTGTCTGTTCTTTGGTTGCTTTGTTTATTCAATTGTTTGTTCTCCATTCATTCATATGGACTCTATATAGAGTGGGTTTGAAGCATTTGGATGGATGTCGCTATGGGACTACAGAGATAAGGGGTCGTTTCCAGGTCAGGGACTAAAACCTGCGACCAGAGGGGATGTGATTGAGAGGGCACACAGGGCCCTGTTCTGTGATGAGTTTGTTCATTCATGTTGCATCATAAGGTCTGCGGTACGGTTATAGAAGAGAATGGACAGCATGAGGGAAAGGGAGGGAGTCACAGGAAGTGACCCGGGGTGACAGGATGTTGCACGGGCGATGGGCATTGGGCTCCAGGAAGTGTGCATAAGCTGTTTGATGAGAATTATGTGTATACTTCGCTCCAACAATCTTTGCAGTCAACTGCGCTTGTGTTAACTTATGTTGGTGTATGTGTGCATATCAGTATGTGTGCAAATGTGTGTGTGTTTGTGTGCATGTGTTTGTCTGTGGGCCAGAGCTTGCGTGCGAGTGTGTGTGTGTGTATGTGTTTGAGAGTATGTCTACGTGTGAGTGAGTGTGTGCGCGTTTCCGTGCATGAGTCTGTGTGTGTGTGTTTCCCCGAGGGACAGATGGCTCGCTGCTTCAGTGTGAGTCCAGTTCCTCTGGTAGCGTCTTTGGCTCCGGGTCTCTATCCTGTTCTGGTTGGGGGCTCCAGGAACTACTGAGGCCACACACATGCACACGCACACACAAAAACGCACACACACACACACACACACACACACACACACACACACACACACACACACACACACACACACACACACACACACACACACACACACACACACACACACACACACAGTTTTAAATGTGACTTGTAACTGGGTCTGCTGCACCCCGCAGGCTTGCCAGGCTGCCTCGTCTGCTTTAAATGCTAACCCTGCTGCTAGCTGCAAGCGGCTAGCTGCTGCTGCTGACCATGGCCTGACACGTGTTAGAATGCCCATGGTCAACAAGCTAACTTTTTGTGAGGGGCGACTGCAAATTTCGCACTAGCCTGACCAAACGTTTCATTATTCTTGGGTATTACAGCACAGAAGAAATGTTGTCAGATTAGGTTTGTTAATAAAATAATTATACCATTTAAAACAGAGAGAGAGAGAGAGAGAGAGAGAGAGAGAGAGAGAGAGAGAGAGAGAGAGAGAGAGAGAGAGAGAGAGAGAGAGAGAGAGAGAGAGAGAGAGAGAGAGAGAGAGAGAGAGAGAGAGAGAGAGAGAGAGACAGAGACAGAGACAGAGACAGAGACAGAGACAGAGAGAGAGAGAGAGAGAGAGAGAGAGAGAGAGAGAGAGAGAGAGAGAGAGAGGAAGAGGAGGAGTGGTTGGACTCAGCTGAGCTCTGCCTTCACTCCTCTAAATCACCCCCCTTTGCAGTGTGTGCGTTGTGCACGTGGGTGTATCTGACAGCGTGTGTGTGCATGTGGGTCTTTGACAGCATGTGTGGGTCTATCTGACATGATAATGTCTATATGTATTCCGACAGTCGGCCCATTCACGCACATATTTCTCCCATCCTGTCTTCATGGTGACTGCTAGCAGACTTGGAAGCAGATCATAGGCTGTGTGTGTGTCTGTGTCTGCTCAGTGTGTGTGTGTGTGTGTGTGTGTGTGTGTGTGAGCAGGTACTAGCAGAGAAGGGAGGGGCGGCTCTGTTTACCTCCGTTTGACCAGCCAGTGGGTAACCGAGGTTCTATCTTGAAATCCGAATCTTGAATAAGGTTGGCTGTGATAGCTGAGCGCCTGACATCGTGTTTCCCACACCCCCTCACACCACTATTTTTACCCCTCAACTTGTTAAATGTGGTCCCGCCGCTTATTAAGTTGTTTCCCTTCTGAATAAACGATTTCCAAACTCCATCGCTAAGGCATCCGCGTCGCTACCGTCATGGCCTCCTGCCGGCCGTAAGTGGCCACAAGCTTTGGGCGGGAAAATACACGACAATCCGGTTGTTGTCTCTCCCGCTTTCTAGGAAGACGATCGGTGGCTGAATCAAATCTAAATATTAGTGCTGTCAATGAATGCGTTAATCTTTGTGTTAATTTTGAACGACTTAACACAAAATGTTGTACTTCCTGTGGCGGCTGAACTATGGGACGACATGGGCCGCAAAACGGAACAGCCATTAGCCATTCTGGCTTAAGATGGCAAAGGACAAGGAAGGAGTTTTAGGCAGAAAGTTTCAATACAAAAAGTCGCCAGACGGATCTTTGGAGAAAACAAAAGTAATCTGAAGTAACTTGTCCAAAAAATAAGACCCTCAAGCAAAATAACCTACCGAAACTACAGGGCTTGAGCAGTATCAATGACAGGAGTGTGGTACTCAGCGAATAACAAAACCTGTAAGTGAGAAGGTGACTCATGCTTTGGCTAACTGGACAGCTAGAAACTGACTGATGGACTGAAAGAAATCATTCGAATTGCATTAGAAGACCCTTCTAATAATCTAACCTCGTGAGGACCCATGTTGTCGTGAGAACACACTCTGTAGGAAGGCAGAGAGGGCAGGGGGACATGCTTCAGCAAGCCAAGCACCATGCCTTGTCATCTTGCCTTTTTGAAGATGACAGTGAATTTTGATGGCCTTGATGGTTTTATTGGGAATTTGTGGTTCAGAGGAGAGAATCTGTGTTCAAAGTGACAGAGGCTATTAAACAAGTGTTTTCATTCGTTTGGTTTGACCTACAGTAATAACATCATTTTTTAATTTTAGGAAGAAAAAAGTGATTTATCGTGATTAATCCCAGCAAATGTGATTAATTAGTAAGAAATATATGCATCGATTGATAGAAATACTAAATATAGACACATGAATATATTAGAATATATATATTTTTCTTATATTTAGCTAGGATTCTTCAAGGACTGCAAATATTCAAGTGTTATGGGGTGGCAAAGTAGTGTCCACCTTTGCTTGACCTCTGACCCCCATCGCCATCGGGCGGTGGGGCGATTCATGGTCAAGGACACCTCTTCAGCTGATGCTTGTTGACACCGTCACAAGAAAAACACAAACCACCGAGCTGCTCCAGAGAACCAGCAGCACCAGAGGACTAGTCGTTAGTCATTCATTGGCCCGTATTCATGTTTTCAATGTTGTCGTTATATTTAGCATCCTTCTAAGATTGCTGTTGGGGGTACTGCCTGAGCGCCTAAACCCATTACAATTTGTCAGCACCATGTGTCTGTACTGTAGCACAGCTGCCCCACACAGGATGTCTTGCCATTACCCTGTGTGTGGGCAAGGGTGTGCATGCGTGTGCATGGAGGCCGGGGGGGTGCGCACAAGTGTGCTGAAGCGTGCATCAGATCCCAGCAGGGGGTATCACGCAGGGGGGAGCCGGCTCACGCTACTCTCTTTGTTCCTGCCAGCGATGGGGTGGCACTGTATGCGGGAAGACTTCGTCAAATAATTGATAAAAACATCAGAGGAACGTGAATTTGAATGTGTGCCAAATTCTACTGTTGTAATTGGAAGTAAAAAACAAATCCCCTGTGACTTTGTTTGATTTCAGAATGAATTCTGTTGGAAGTGAAATCGAAATTGCATGCGTGTGTTTCATTTTTGAGGACTGACCATAATTGGATTTTGACTTGCATTTATTTTTCCACTATTTCACAAATGAGACGCGGTGACTGTGCTATCATAATCAGAGCATGTGTATGTGTGTGTGTGTGTGTGTGTGTGTGTGTGTGGGGGGGGGGGGGGTTGGTGTGTGTGTTTGTGTGTGTATGCAGGAATGCAAGCAGTGTAGATGAGTGGGTCAGGTGTGTTGGTCTCTGTCTCCCTCGCTCTCGTATTCCTACTCTCACTCCACTCTGGCCCCTGCTCGCTGTAGCGTGCTGGAGATGCTGTCTGAGTCACTTGTATTCTAGTGTGTCTGTGTGTGTCTATTGTGTGTGCATGCTTGCTCATGCAAGAAAGCTTGCAGTCTATGTGGGTTATTTGATGTTTCTCCCCGGGTGCAGAGGTCTATTCTCTCTCTCTCAGTCTCTCTCTTTGTCTCACCCCTTCAGTTAAAACATGCTGCGTTGGAGATGCGCTCCAGCTGATACACGTTTGCACAAATAACATGTCAAATATAGCTGCCACTCAGCTCTATGGGCTTGCTTTACCTACAAAATATGAATGAATAAAAATTAACATTATTACCGCACAAGTTGTAATGCAAGACCGAATGAAAGAACAAGAGCTTAAGATCTGTGTGTGAAAATCAAAAGAAATAATATGTCTGAATGTGACTGTGTGTACATTACATCTGTCATTCAGTAAATGGCTTCAAAAACCTAAAGGAGTGATCCTAACCAGGAATATTTTCCTGGTTATAATAGCTGCCATTTAAGTCAGGGTTTTGGCATTTTACAAAAGATGACAAAGCTTCACATTTGCGTTCAACTTTCAGCAGCTTCTCCTGGAGAACCACTCTATCTCACAGCTATGGTGACTGCAGGCTCTTCACCACAGCTTGCTAGCCAGCGTGCTATGGCTGAGATCAGCGCCTGGCTGGAGTGCACTCAACCAGAAGCCCATGGAGGGCTGAATCTGAACCCAGCCTCTTTGTTAGTGATATGTCTCTTGCTGCTGCAACTCTCCCATGGTGCTCTTGACAGTATCCACCTTTTGGTCAAATTTAATATCACAAAAAAAAATCATAAATGGTATTACTGGTACTGGTAACTGTTTTCTGAACGTTAAAGCATTTATCTTTGACCAGCTGAAGCTAGAAGGACTTTGAGGCCATTTTCCCTTGGTCATGACAACCTTCCTACCCACTCTGTATGGCTCATCTAGGATTTAAGAACACTGTCAATCACTCAGACTGACTCCCATGGTGTTTGTGTGTGTGTGTGTGTGTGTGTGTGTGTGTGTGTGTGTGTGTGTGTGTGTGTGTGTGTGTGTGTGTGTGTGTGTGTGTGTGTGTGTGTGTGTGTGTGTGTGTGTGTGTGTTTAATGCATACGTGTGCTGGTAGATTTAGTGTATATGCGTGTTTGTTGAAGGGGTTCATTGCCACACATGCATTTCCCATTGTCAAATTGGACGCCTCTCTCGCGGTCAACCAGCCAAAGCTAGCCCAGGGCCTGGCTGGTTTTTAGGTACTGTGCCTCTTCTCTTTTTCCACAGGTGGGGGGGTTGTCGTAATAAGCATCGGGAGAGAGCGCTAAGCCTCAGCTAGGCTGTGCATGGCGCGGAAGCCATTAAAGGTGCTGCTGTTTAACCATCCGTTCACATAATGAAACACTGCTGCGCTGACAGGGTACTCCATCAACGCTCCCTTTAACCCCTTCCCGGAGCTCTGCTTATCGTATCACAACACATCACTCATCCGTTCCATTAGCCATGCCGCCAGTTTTGGTGGGGGTGGCTGGAGCTAGCGCTGATTTAGTAGTCCTCAGCCGCGCGACCAGCGTAGCGACCCCGTCTTACGTTTATTGTGTCAAACAATGAAGGCAGTCAAAGCTTCTGCATTCCTGGACGTGCGACAGCGGGGCGTCGGAGCGTCTGACAACCCTCAGACGCTCGTGTTTTTATGCCGTTTGGGGGCGACCTGATCGGTCGTCACGAGCACAATTCCAATGGCGTCTACTTTTGATGAAGAGAAACCAGCAACAATACAATGTTGTTGCATTGTCAAATGTAATGCACAATGCAATCGGGATCACCAATAAACACAGGTAAACCGGATTCTAGGGATTGCATATCTCTTCGGAGATGACATCAACGGGGGTTGAAACTCAAGGGTAACCAGGTCAATTATACATTTTTAAGGAAATTATTAAATTTTGCAGTCTAATCAGAAATTGACCAACTGCACAGTCACACAACATATTTGAGCCACACACATCGAATAGAAAGATCAGCAAACATTCTGGATCTCAATCGAGATGGGGCCGACTTCATACCGATAAAACAAAACCCAATGCAGGGATAATTCCGAGGGATCAGGACTCTGAATGGCCGCCTATCCCCGGGTATTAGGACGATGTCCCACTGTTTCCCCCCCCCCAAAATAGCTGCTGCGCTGCTCATACCGAAGCACATTGTGGAGCAGTGCTTCCTAAAGCACAGACCAGGAGGAAGCGAGGGCTGAGTCATGAGAGAGCGCCGTGGAGTCTATTACCCACCGTCGGCCACCCACCGCTCCCTCTGAGGCTCTCTCTCTGTGGTGGCACGTCGGCAAAGTGGTTAGCACTGCTACCTCCCAGCAGGAGGTACCTTGGTTTTGAACCCCCTGGGGTTTGTGGGTGGTGGGTGGGGGGGGGGGGGGGGGGGGAACACACCAACCATTCTGTTGTTGTGTTCGTTACTTTGTAAAGGTGCACCGGATTCCTCCCACACCAAAAGACATCCGTTGTTAGGTAGAAACTCCTGCTGGTGCCGAAATGGTGATCCACAAGTCTGTGCATCATCATATGCATAAGAAATTCACTAATAATTATTTCGAACTTCACATTTAATGGGGGCCATTTTTTACTGAATGGCTCGGACATGCTCCGCGGACAGCTGCAGACATCAACGGGTTACAAGGTTGCGCTCGTGGCTCCATTCGTACTACAAGAGGGCGACATTTAACGTCACGCGTGCCAAAGTGGCCCCTCACGGACATGCGGACGCCAATAGTACGAATGAGTGCTGATAGTGATGGTAGCATGCTTCTAGTGCTACTAGTGATGGTCAAAATGCTCCTAGGGTAGTTAGAGAGTGGTTAGATGCTCCTAGTGATGGATTAAATGCTTCCAGTTCTGCTAGCGATGGGTTAAATGCTCCTAATGATGGGTTAAAGGCCCCTAGTACTGCTAGAGATGGGTTAAGTGCTTCTAGTGCTGCTAATGATGGTTAAATGCTCTTAGTGCTGCCAGTGATTCTCTCTCTGCCTATTGATGCCTGGCTCCACCACCCTACCCACCCCCCTTCTCCCCTCTCCTCTCCTCCTCTCCTCCTCTCTCCTCTTCTCCCTGGGGCATACCCGTTTCATCCCCAGGCCATGCTGACTCGTGTTATGATGACATCACTCACCAATCCTGTGTGTGTGTGTGTGTGGACCAATTATTTGGTGTGAAACCATGACGTAAAACGGTGGTGCATGTTTGTTTTCTGCTGTGTGTCCGTCAACTTGCGATTACAAACACGCGTGTGCACGTGCGTGCGTGGTCTGACGTGACACGATGAAGGCGTGAAAAGATCCCGTGCTGCGCTGGGAATGCTCGCCGTCGGATGTAAGCGGCTTAGGGGAAGGCAGGAGATGTTGTCATCGCTCCTCGGCTGAGCTCCCAAAATAACAGGCCCCTCCGGGTACAGACTGGCAGAGCCGACAATCAACAGCCAGACCCAGAACAGCCCGGCCCAGATTAGATGTGATCAGGCCGGCCCATCTAGGCTCAATGCTGGTGCCCCCTCATAACCTGCAGGAAATATATATTCCGCTGGTCTGGATCAGGGGGAGAAATGTCTCTACAGTGGTATTCTCAACAGTCGACCTTATATCTTACCTTTACACTGAGGTTTGGGAAGTCTTGCAGGTAAGGTGACTAGCATCTGAAAGGTTGTTGCCCACTGTCTGAAATATAATGGTAGGCATAAGGCATCCCTGAGCAAGATGCAGAGCCCCTACTTGCTGCTTAATGACATGTTTCTAAAAGCAAGTGCACTGTAGGTTGCTGTGGATAAAAGCATGTGCTAAATGACTTAAAGAGTCAATTAGTAGATGTACCGGAGGCCCACCTATCAGGGGTCTGGATGGATGCTGCAGGGTGATGCCAGATCACTAACCTCTTGTGTAGGACCAGTGACCTTAATGAGCATGCCCAGTGTCACTGGTGAGGATCCTGGTATGTGGCTGGCAGGGGGGGGGGGGGGGGGGGGTAGGATTAATTCTCTCTGTCCCTCTCTGTCTCACTTTCTCTTTCTCTTTCTCAATATTTATCTCTCTTTCTCTCACTCTCTTTCTCTCTTTCTCAATCCCCACTCTTACTCTATTTCTCTCTGTCTCCCTCTCTGTCCTTCTTACTCTTTCTGTCTTCTCTCTCTCACCCACTCTTTATTTTACAATGTCACTCTCTCAATCTCCCTCTCTCTTCTTCCTCTCTCTCCTTTCTCTCTTTCATTCTGTTTCCCCCTCACACCCTCTGTCACTCTATTTCTCTCACACTGTCTCCCCCCTCTCACTTTCTCTCTCCTTCATTCTCTCTTCTCTGTTCCTCTCACACTTTTCTCCCATTTTCTCTTTAGCTTTTCTCTCTCTCTCTTTCTCTCACTCACCCTCTCTCTCTCTCTCTTTCTCTACCCAATTGCTTTCTGTCTACATCTCCTCTCTCTCTCTCTCTCTCTCTCTCTCACTCTCGCTCTCACTCACCCTCTCTCTCTCTTTTTCTCTCTCTCTCTCTCCCTCTTTCTCTCTCTCTCTCTCTCTCTCTCTCTCTCTCTCTCTCTCTCTCTCGCCCCCTCTTTCTCTCTCTCTCTCCCACCAACACTGGTAAGGGGCAGCCTGAAGTGTGTCACAGTAGGCACACAGCAGACAGCCAACACAGAGAGGTGTTTAAGTCTCCCAGCTGCCCCCTTTCTGCCCCATCTAGGTCACAATGTAGGCTAGAGCACCAGCTGTAATGTGGCTCTCTCAAAAACACGCTGGATGCCGAAAATATGTCTCGTAATGACAGTCCTTACTGATTTCTGCTATGTCATAAAGACCGTCGTAGAAATATACCAAGTGTTATTCCATGGGAAGACAGAGTGCATGTTGGATCTGTGGTTTGCATACTTGTTCTCGTGCATCTCTGTTGGCAGACTGGAACAGAAATAGATGGATGTGTTGTTGAGTTCGTTCCCACCCCTGAAACTCACTTTTTTTCATGAAATATTCAGCAGGATCTAAATTGGAAGTAGGTGATGGAATCAAAGCTATTTGTGTACATTTTTTAATATCACTGGGGAGATTTCAATATTGTCTCTGCCCCCCTTTTCCTCGAGTGAAAAACTGATTTGAGAGATTGATGTATTTTGAGACCATACCTCAGGCCGTTTAGTTATGTTTACTTTTAGAGCTAGACTGTGAGTTTAGGGCGAATTAGTTTAACTGAGGAATGTCATGCAATGTTTATGGCATTCCGGTAAAGGTGGTCCCTGCAGTTAAAAAGCAATGAAAAGAGCTGACGGTAAGAGCTCTGTTTAAAGCAATGAGTGTCGACCTGAACCATACACTTTATTCAGGCAGTCAGTACCTTGACTGACTATACATGATCTTCTTTACCGCTGAATCTGCCAAAAAATGTAAAAACCCTTATGAACTATATAATTATGCCTGCCCATATCATTTCATTGACATGTAATCAGTCTCAAATACCGGCCTCTCTTTTATACATTTTTCAATGTTTTAATTCAAGTGTTTCAACTGTTCAAATGTTTGCAGTCAGTTAGCTGGCACGGCAGTCCGAATTATTCACGTGCCATCCAAGGGAAGGACGAGCCTTGAAGGAGTCGGGTCCACAGTTTGGATGACAGGAGATCCATTACAGCCATTTTATGAAGGGGGACCGGGGGGTGGGGTCACATTGGGTGGAAGGTGGAAGGTGGAAGGCATGCAGGGGGGGGGGGGGGGGGGGGGGTGATGGGGTAGGGTTGATGTTTAAGAGGTGGCGATGGCTCGCTGGGTAGGGCTCATCATTGTTTAGTGGTTTTGTTTTTGGTTTAGGTTTTCTGTGTGTGTGTGCGTGTGTGCGTGTCTTCGTAGCCTGGAGGGGGTCATGTGATATGAGTGGGGAACCAGAGCAGCCTGGGGTACGGCCAGGGAAATAGCTTTGCAGGGTTTTTATCATGTGACAGGATGTCACTCATTCTGCTATGTTTAGTTTTTTATTGATGCGGGTTCGTTCGCAAAGAAACGTGACTGTTCTTTTCTTCAATCAATTGTGGATGACTAATCTATAATGTGATCACTTCCTGTTAGCACGATACATACCTATTATTGTTTCTGCACAAAAAAAAACACAAACAGTAAAATAAATAATAAATATCAGCTCCATTGTGCCATGGGTCTCCGATGTGTTTCTCTCTGTCGTCCTCTAAACACTCCACACTCCATCCCTGCCTCTCTCCGTCCATCCCTCAGCCACCTGTCTCCCTCTCTCCTCCCTAATGAAGTGATGCTAACCCTGAATGACGGCTCCTCTAACATACACACCGTGCCCCTTCAGATGGCAGCACAAAGTCAAAGGCCATAAGGTAAACAAGACCCCCTTCTGGGCAACTCTGTGGCACGGTTGAGCTCATTCTCGGGGGCATACACACTATCACTTTCCAGACTTTACATTCTATCCTTGTGCATTTGGCATGCTTCGAAGTGTGTCCTGTAATCACACACACACAACGGTTACCGCAGCAAGCTACATCGTGCGAGCCCACCATGGTTGAACGACCCCAACGACCTTTCAGATCGCTGCATGAGGTCAACCTCCGTGGCACCTCCCCCGCAGACAGACCCCCCCCCCCCCCCCCAGGAGACACCGAGACCTGCAAGGGGACCAGCGGTTCTTCACGGCCTACACCTCTAATAGAGTGTTTTTTCGTGCTTCAGGTCATGGGAAGGACAACCGCCAATGCAGCTGAGTGCATTACGTCTGATCCTGGCGCTGCCTCGCGTTCGCCCGTCCCGCGGTGTGAATGGGTTGTAATATCGTAATCGGCGATCCGTTCTGCATAGAGAGTTCATCCTCACTCTTGTGGATCAGCGTTTAGGTAGAGGTTGTGATCCTCAAAAACATACATGACATGGTGTATTTGTCTAAGGTTGTGTAGCTCTCCGGGGGAGGGTTACAGTCCACCACCCAAGACAAATGAATGGATCCATGCCACGTTATTGCCCGTGGGCACCTTTGCTGTTAAAGTGTTTTTTATAAGTAATTCAAGAGAGCATTTTTGGGAATTTGAATAGCACATTGGAAAAGTTAAAAAGTGTTCTCCCGCAACCATCTCAAGATTTGTTCAATTGTGCATTATGGATACAACCTATAAATCCTTAACGAATTTCAAATAGCCTACTGAATGGTTCCCTTTATATAACACTGTAGCAACTACATAAATAGTTTAAAACATGTTTGAACATTCAAGACAAACAGAGCAAATGAAAATAGGTTCAGGAAAGGAAAACTATATTTTTTTATAGTTCTTCCGTTCAAATTAATAAATGTATTTTTTACCTTTTTCTTAAGACTTTTGCCAAGACCACCTTGAAGAAGAAAGTGTCCTTAGCCAAGTACCACCTGCCAAGGCTGCCAGGTGGTACTTGGCTAAGTTTACTGTTGATATATCTTCATAGCAATTGAAATAGACTCTAGGGCTGTGTCCCAGCAAACACAACAATACACATGGGAATGAATGCTGTTTGAATCACTTGTGCCCCGTAACATTTGAATAAGGGTAGATATTAAGCTTTAAGTGTCTGCAGTCTGGCGGTGGGTTTTAAAAAGGCCACAACTATTAGAGATCTGACCCATGAAGTGGAGTTCAGAGAACATTAGTCTCAGCATAATGGCTATATGGAACAGTATAATGTCATTGCAGTCCATTTTGGTGCCCAGGCTTCTGTCTTTCCATCTAAAGTGCAAGGGTGGTGGACTCTGTGGTTTTATATGCTTTTATCTTTCAGATCATTCATTTTTTTATATGTTTGATGAGCTCCCCAAATAATGAATAGTATTCCCCATTTGGTCAATTCACAGACCTTAATCCAAAGTGTTTATTAGATGTTGGATACATTTCATTAGGTAGAAAAGGGGTCAGGCATCTTGCTTAAGGACACCAACAAGCTGCGATCATTAGGGATTCAAACCCAGGGACTTCTGGCTGGGAGTCAAACACCCCAACAACCTTTCGCCCACCCTTCCAACGAGACGATATTGCCCCCAAAGAATGCAAAAAGGTTTGATGCAAAGACGCCATGCAACCGGCTTGAGTGATTCTCCCATGCTAGTTTAGCTAGATTCACCCGACCCGGGAAACCGGCCGTTGGAGATGGCTGTCTCTCAGATGCCGATCTGTTGGCCCCAGCCCCAATCACTGCCTAATCCACAAATTGCTGGTGAAGCAGAGATACTTGTTCTCCATTAGAGAGCACCGATAGCTCCCACACCCTTTGGGATCGTCTCGCCTGCGTGCCTCCGAGATCCCTGTAGCACGTTGTGTTACTGTTGTCATGGTTACTATCAGCTGTCTTATTTCATCTTAATTGAGCTGCATCCGTCCATCCATCCCTCCATCCGTCCGTTCATCCATGCCCCTGAGTCTGGGTGATATCAATTTGATATTGGTATATCAACCTGTGTAGTAAGAATGTCTCTTTATACACTGATGAAACCATTTCAATTCTATCTGTCCTGTAAGGCTATTTAGTTGAAACTTTTGAAAACAACTTCTACAATCAAATGTAGTAGCTTTTAGCTGTTGATGCCTGCTGTTCTTCTTAACCAACCTAGCCAGACTCAAGCAATGCGCTCAACAACGTGCTTAACCTTCTACCGGTATGTCAGTATAGGCAAGAATAGTTTACACAACAACGCAATACAACACCACCACAACCGCTACCACAGTAGCACACATGATATATATAGTAGCGGTGTGCGGTTCCAACTGGTATTTGATGGTGTGCTAGGGGGCTTGCCAGTATACGTTGCACTTGGGGTGGGGTGGGTGGGGGGGGGGCAATAAGCAGTTCCTGTGTAATTGTAATCCTTCTGATCAGATCCTCTGTCAGCAGCTCATAGTAAACCTAGCCCTTGAGCTGAGCTGAGCTGGGCTCTCTCACGCTCGCACAGCATCAGCTCATAAGGACACACTTACGGCACGCAGACACACATGCACAAGCAATCACGCGCCTCGGCATTGATTCTGGTCTTTCATCGGGCAAATCTTTGTTCATTTGGTGAGAATTTTGTTTCTTCTGTCGAATATCTCGAAGCAATCTCAAAACAATATCTTGTATCTTGTAATGAGACCCAACTGCACCCCTTGCCCTTTGTGGTGTCTGGCCCAGACACAACACTTTGATGCAAAACACTTAATATGCTCCCTATGCAATCCAAACGTCAGCCTGTCCAATTGTTCTGCTAGAGAGTTCTATATCCATAGCTATAAATATATAATATATAAATATATACAATCAAAGCCCCCGGTCCTGATCAATGCGCATCAGTAGAGCCAACCATATTGACCCAATGACAATAACCAAATGTCAAACCGATGTGTACCTTTGCCCTTTTTAAAATCATGACTAAGTGCAGTTCTCATAAAAGCCACGTGGCCTGGCTGAAAGTCGACGGTTGGCAGCGCGTGGCATCTGAAATCCTTAAAGTGCTTCGCTTGTGAAAGCAGGATGAAGCCTGTTCAATTCCCCGCTGCTCCCCATTTTTATCAAGGAGAGGGCCTTAAGGTTAAGAAATAAAACCTCTCTTTCTTACAGCCAGCCATCTTTTCTCTCTCTCTCTCTCTCTCTCTCTCTCTCTCTCTCTCTCTCTCTCTCTCTCTCTCTCTCTCTCTCTCTCTCTCTCTCTCTCTCTCTCTCTCTGGGACTCTGTGTAGAAGTGGCTATTGGATCAGCCTCCTATGCTTTTCTAAGACATTCATATAAGATATACAGCTACATGTCTGGATGGCCTGGTTGCATTATTAACGCCTTGGAATTTAACTTAATCCTCACCCCAGTCCCCTTGCTCTCTAAATCTGTCTCTGGTTTGACTCTCTTTCAATCTCTTCTCTCTCTCTCTCTCTCTCTCTCTCTCTCTCTCTCTCTCTCTCACACTGTTTCTCTCTCCGTCACAGCACAAAATACAACAACAAAATATTTGGCAATATTAATAGTATCAGTTTTAAGGGAGGCCAGAATATCTACATAATTAAGTTATTCTCAAGTTGAATGATATTAACTGTGTCTCCTCCACCTTCATGATCATCTTCTTAATGTAGGACTAACTACACCGATGGCCTCTAATTGCACACACACACACACACACACACACACACACACACACACACACACACACACACACACACACACACACACACACACACACAGCTTTGTGACAGAACGGGGCTGTAGAATACTGAGGCGATAGAGGACGTATAGGTGTGCATGGTCTGTTTCCTCCTGTCCTTCCTCTCCGATATAGTTGATGAATGTCTATAAGCATAGTGTGTTCGCCTCCCATGGATGGCTCCTCATGTGTTTATCGGCTAGTTCCATTTCCTAGGCGGACAGCTGTGATTTGTTTTGCCCTACCAACTTATTGACCTTGGAATCAACCCCATGCATCAAGTTTGCCGACGTGGGACAGGTCTATGGATCGGAATAGCGTGAAATGATCAACACAACGCAAAATATCCCGACATTATTCATTGTTTAAATCAGGTTAATGAAATTAAGCTAAGTTAATATAATCAAGTGAATATATTCATCAGGATAGCACAGGGGGAAAGGTGGTCCGTCACACAGCGGAAACCATGACGTGGACAAATAGAGGCATACACAAACACTTTGACTCCATTCTGTCTCAACAACAGCAATTATAAACATGCAAAACCTCTCGACATTTTCGTGTTTGCATTAATTGATGCATGCATGGACTGGATATCAATGAGAGTGTGCATCCATACATAAAAATGAATAGACCAAAAGCACTATTTTTGCACGGTACTCCTCTCACAAAGCTCATACACAAATGAAACATTAGCAGGGGCTTAAGCTCAACTAGTGAGATCAAATCAGGCAAGTGGAGTACAGCTGTTATACACCAAAACGCCCACCAGCACAGCCTCTTCTGAACATAAATGTCAGAACAACAACAGATCTCCTTTGAGATACGAATGCAGCGATTACAGCTTGTCCTGGTGGTTTGCCAAACCCAGAGCACACATGTTTGATACCCCCATGGCAGCTGCATTGACCGTCCCCAAGACACTCCCTAACCAAGTACTCTAGTAAACTAAAGAGAAACAAAGACAGCTCTAAATATTTTAATTAGTAGTGGGGAACTCAATCCAAAAAGGTCATTCAGATGTACTTCTAACTTGGATTTAATTCTTATTTTTCGGTCCCTAGGATAACGTTCAAAGAGGGTGTCCAATTATGGTGTGTGCGTGTGTGTGTGTATGTGTGTGTGTGTGTGTGTGTGTGTGTGTGTGTGTGTGTGTGTGTGTGTGTGTGTGTGTGTGTGTGTGTGTGTGTGTGTGTGTGTGTGTGTGTGTGTGTGAAGCACTTGCAGCTTGCAACAGTAGTCCAGATAAGTGAAGCCAATACATCACTCCTCAGCTATTTGGAGTAATGATTGAAGGCATCAGTGGATGGGCTGTTCTTGAATGCTGCTCTAGGATGGGCCTGTTACTCTTGACTTTCAAAGCCACTTTGCTGTGGTGGTAGCTTCAGTTGCTATTACATCAATCGCCATAGTGGAGACTTTTTTGTTAAAGGTCTGAGGAAAAGCTAAAACTCAAAAAGGAAATTTAACCCACCTCCCTGGGTTGATTAAAACTGAGTTCATCCCACTGAAGTTGATGCTCAAAAGGTCCCTGGAATAATTCATTGTTACTCAAAGCACACAGTTTCATATACTGTCCTCCCGGTTAGCAATTTGCAGCAGGCTTGGTTAACGTATTGAAAATGTCCAAGTGGATCAAATGTCCTCATAAGCCATGGAAATGTCATGGAAAATTGCGAAGTTTCGCTGCAAAACATTCTACATATTCGGTAGGTGTCAAAGGTGCACAATTATCCATGAAAGTAGATAAGCCAGTCTGCAACGCCTTTTGAGGAGACACTTGTATGAAATGTCAGTAAACATTCTGTAGAAATATCCGTCACTAATACTACACTAGATGTCGCTGAATTTGGTTCCCAGTTGTCATGGATTTGAAAGAAAATGAGTTTGCCTTGCATGCTACTCGTTCAATGGAGATCAGGGTGACAGTGACCGTTAAATGAGTCTCTCCATAAGCACAGAAAGGTGACGGACAATGGCCTGGACAATGATACGCTAATAGAGTAGGAACCCTGAGGAGGAACAGACAGCAACACACAGCAGCTTGTATTCAGCTGGGACTAATTTATTAACCACATGCTCCCCTGTCATGTTTTCATATTGGTATGACAGCAAACCCCTGGTACCTGGCTCTCAGACTAGCATTTAATTTCCAATGTGCATTATTTTCACCTGAAAGCTCGTGTCGCGTTTGCACGTGCAACCTTTTCGGTGGACGACCCTGGAATTGCATTGCATAACTACTAGGGCTGGGTATCGTGGCCAATTACCTAAACCGATTCGATTTCGATTCATAAGGTTCTGAATCGATTAATCATGTTTCGATTCTATTAGATTAGATTCAATCTGCTCTTAAATAATGAAAATGTGCTTTATTTTTTCTCTTCATCTTGAACAACAGGTTTTAAGTGCAAACTTGTAAATAGGACAGTTTAAACTAAACTTGAGCTGTAAACAAAACTGTCTCAAGTCTCAAAAGTGCAATTTTGAAATTAGAAAGCAAGTGAAAGTGTACTTGAACTACAACATTCCATCACTGCAAATTGCAAGAAGGCATTGTTTATTAAAGTGCAAAAATAATAATAATAGTAAAAATAAATATATATATCGATCTCATGCCCTATGAATCGATAGGCCTATTGCAAAATGTAAATGAAATCGATCCAAAATCGATTAAATATTTTTTTTTTACCCAGCCCTAATGACTATTTTACCTTTGTAGTCCCAACATCAGAAGCTGTACAGCATCATCTGCAGTGAAAGCTAAATGAATCCACTCCGGCGACGCAGTGCGTGTTGTACTCTTCAACGTCATTCAGGCATATGACGTGAAACCTGTAATGACTCTGCAAACAAACGTGGACGTTCTCTAGATGGCTATGCACCCTCTCAGACGCTCCCCGTCTGTCTGAAGGGGGTCTGTGCTCATATCGGTCTGGATTTTTGTTACAACGCACATGTTGCGTGGAACAGCCTTTTGCAGTGACTGGGGCTGAAGGTAAACCGGGCAGTGGGAACAGATGTGGTTTTATACAACATGTGAATAGTGTCATTGATCCTTCCCTTGGCCCCGCGGTCACCCTGGCCCCGCTGGCTTTTCCAAAATGTGAAGGTACTGGATGACATGGATCGTGTGCTGAATTGGAGACACGTGTCTGTGTTTCACACGGCTTGTATCGTTTTCCGCCGGGCAGAGTATTGTATTGACAAAATACTCGAACACCCGTGATAGCTCTCTTTATAGACCTCCAACTAGAAAACCGTCCATGAATTATTGTTATTACTCATTATTATTGCCTTTATTATTGTGCTCACCCCATTTTAGTGTGATTTTGCATAAGCAATGCATGTCTGTCCGTGTTTATGTGTTCATACGTGCCTTCAAACCGAGCTAAGCCGGCCAAATGTAAGATACACTCCTAATCTTCTCAGTGCGTGTGTGAGCTCATCTGGCCACTGCTGCTGTTGTCCGTTTCATGTGTGCATAATTGTCTAACAGCTGGCTGTGACCAGTGGACCGTATGAGTAAGACTGGCAAACGACAGCTGCTTGCAACTGGAAGACGACTGCATTTTGTCTTAATCGCTGCCAAGCTCTCGGTAAGCAGGAAAGATCTCAATAAATACCAAAACACTGTAAATAAATGATCAATCTAAGAAATACCACACATTCCCCCCCAAACACACAACAAAGATGTGTAGGTGTATGAAAAATGTCAGGTGTATGACCTTGATAAATGTTTGTAGCATTTAAAATGCATTGGTGCATATCCAATAAAAACATTACCAAAGGTAACTCTAATAGAAAACTCTATATTGAGATAAAAGTGTTTACAAAGTTAGACCTGTCACCCAGATTCAGAGGGACTCCATGCATCCTCAATGCCTTTGGATGTTGAATTTGCACATTTGTAGTCTAGTCTAGCTCGTCTGAAGGCCAAAAAATACAAGAACCAACACTCTTTTCCTGCTCCTTTTTCCCAAATCATCCCACTGTGTTTCACATCTCTGAGCACAACAAACTCCTGTGCGGCGGACTCGCACTGCTCCCAATCACAACAACAACAGGCCATGAATGTGCATGCATGAACTTTCTCCCAGTGTCCAATGCTGATCCTATATCCTTGATGAGTCAGATAACGGTGGCATTAGCGGGCCCTAAATCCCCCCTCCACCCTGCTGTATGAAATGCCTTAGTTTGAGTCCATTATGTAATCCTGAATCCAGGCCAAAGACAGTCTCTACCCTTAGGTCAATTGCAATTTGATGGTGCATTTGGATTTCATCCTTTCGTATGGCAGTGGGTTAAGCCTAAATATAGACACGAAGCTGTGACGCTGTTCGTTTATTATGAGGGATTGACAGGGAATCTGTGCCTGTTCTTATTGTATGGTTCAGAGATTATTGTTAATATTCGGGATTTGTTCTGCCTATAGCTCATTCCCTGATTGCTCAAAAATGTTCAGCTGTGTCATCCACATTGGTATTCTGTTATGCAGGGACCAATTCCCCCATAAGGGGCGCTATGATTCGTGGTCATGGTAAAATGTTCAGCAATTTTTACTTTCTGATATATGCTCGTCTGGAGAGATTTCTCTGCACAGTGAAAGTTTCAAGAAAAATAATTTTGATCAAACGACACACAAACGGGAGCAAATAAAGACCCTGTGCTGTAACACAAGGACCCACCCCAGTTGCATCTAGGAGTAATGACACGCCTCCATGAATCACTTGAGAAGGGCGGTCGTTGGGTCGACGGTGCGTGGGCTGTGGATACCTTTCATGACTGCTAGCAGTCCTGGTTTGGATGGTTTTAATCAACCATCCTTTTAATCAATCATCTACTCCTTTCTTTGCTTCTTCCAGAATGCGTGGAGGCACCTGGGTGTGTATAATAATGACAGTGTGTGTGGATTGGAATGAATGCCAATTTGGAGTGTGCTCAGGGAAGCCAAATCCAATCACCCCTCCAAGCCACTCTGCCAAGAAGACTCAAAACCTTGGATCGAGATGAAAGGATTTTTTAGATAATTAAAATAGCAATCTGTGCTCTGGTGAAATATTGAAAGATGCATAAAATGTTGTTGCTTAATTCTCATGAAATCCTTTTAATTTATTAAACCTACACAATTAACGATTGATAAGAAATCTTAATAGGCCTTTTAAATTAAATGATGATCCCAAACGTAAAGTGACTAAAGTAGCTTACATATTAGGATATTGTTTCGGCAATATCCCAAACCAGTGATCACATCGATGGTCTGTTTTGGTTTCACCAACAATTCAATGTTGTATCTTTCATCACTGTGCTCCTTCTTTAGTCAGCCAATCAGGTCAAACACCTTGAGAATGGATGTGCTAAGAACGAAAAAACTGTTGATGATGATGGTGATATTTATTTTCCACCCCATTCACACAGCCTGACAAAAAAAGGATCCATGCAATATTAATGAAGTTTATATTGTGGTAAATGTCGCTGTGTTAAGTCCTCTGCCAAACCCAAGACAGCATCCTACCTTTCTTCCTTTTGAAGCAAAATAAAGTAAATGCCTTGTTCATCCAGATTTGAGCATGTCTGCTGTCAGCCTTGAGATGTTAAATGTGTAGTGTGTAGGATTTACTGGCATTTAGCGGTGAGATTGATATAGGTGAAGCTACGAAAACTCAACGCTTCTTAAATTCATGTGAGTATACACTTTAATACACATAACATTTTTCTTTCGAATATTGTTTTCCTTTCTGCTCAGTTATACACACTACATCTTAAATCTTACGACTTTAAATATCAAAGCTTGATTGTGTCTCCAGGCTTATCATGGAGTGAGGGCGATGTTTTCTGAGATATCTGCACCGTACGATGATGGCCAACTGACAGCGTCACTGTCCTTGATCCAGCCCTCTGAGGCCAGACAGCATTTTGTGTCCGTGTGTTGTATGTATTTACACACACTGTCATCCTTAATGGGGACACCTGAGGACTCTCTCATTTGTTGGAGTGTGTTGAAAAGTTTGACTCTCAAAGCAAGTATTTCTTGGTGGTGGTGTAACACACATTCAAGAGTTGAAATTTTCCCATTTACATGTAAATTGTTTAACAGACTATGCAAACCTCGTTCATTTGCGATGGTCTGTTGAAGTTCAAACATTGTTGGGGTTCAGTGGCTGTTTATCATTTTTTTAACTAGAGACCGATCCACCATGACACGCAAGATACTTGTACAGTTTACAAAGTGTTTCAGCAATACTCCAAACCTGCAATCCACACTGATGCTGTGTTGTGGTTTCATCATCAATAAGATGAGCTAGCTTTTCAACACTTCTTTACTCAGACAATCGCCTAAAAAACCTAGAGAATGGATGGTCTAAAAACGGTGACAAAGAACAGGTAAAGATGATAGTGATGTTTCTTATCAACACCGTTCACACATGCCTCATGTCCCTGACAAAAAACAAAAACAAAACAATATTTTAGATGTTTAAATTCTGGTAAGTAGTGCTGAGCAATCGTCCTCTGCCAAACACAAGACAGCAGCCTACAGTAGGGAACAGTATTTAAAGCTCTCCTGTGTGAGGCACACGAAGAAGGGGGGGGGTGGTGGTGGTTTTTGTGGAGGAGGTTGTCGTGACTTGCTGATAATTGAATGCCAAGAGTATTCATGTTATTTCGTTTTATCTCCGGTTGTACGATGAAGCCACGCAGCACGACTGTTAGGTGATGGATTACCTCACACGTGCATTCATTTTTTCCTTCCAAATCCATTCAGTTTGATCTGATATGGTTTTCCACACATAAATACATATGCAACCTGGAATACATCGTAAGCCTCTGCCTGAGACGGTCTCTACTAAGTTTCAGGCTGATGCTATTACGGTTGAGACCACTCTTAGAGTGGGGTCGGCTTAGCTCAGGAGGTAGAGCAGTTAACCGAAAGGTTGCTAGTTCGATCCCCAGCTCCTCCTAGCTGAGTTGATGTGTCCCTGAGCAAGACACTTAACCCTAACTGCTCCTGACGAGCTGGCTGTCGCCTTGCATGGTTGACTCTGCTGTCGGTGTGTCAATGTGTGTATTAACCGATGTAAGTCGCTTTGGATAAAAGTGCCCCTAATTGTAATTGTAGAGTGGTACGGCTGGCTTCACTGGTCAAATCATTGGTTAAACACGCCGTATGGGCC
This sequence comes from Gadus chalcogrammus, assembly GCF_026213295.1. NCBI lineage: Eukaryota > Metazoa > Chordata > Actinopteri > Gadiformes > Gadidae > Gadus > Gadus chalcogrammus. The sequence goes on along the minus strand of NC_079421.1, from coordinate 17,099,942 downwards.
TTACACACCTGTTTAATGTCAGGGAATGCCATCCTTAGCATTATTACACCTTGACCCTGGAATGTTTTGGAACCCTGTCCGTCAACTAGCTCACTCTAAAAGAAAGCCAATTAACCCATGCCAGCTGAAAGAGCTCCATGAATTGGTGAAAAAGGTCAACCTGCCCTATGTCCCTTGTCTACTGCGGCTTTTCGCTCCATTGATTCCAAATATCTGAACTACAAAGCAATAAATCGTGCCCATCCACGAGTCATCCATCAAGGGAAATCCCCTCTGTAAATCATTATATTCTGGTTCACTTTTGGACGCCAATGCGATGGCTCCTGCATATACCTAGTATTTTCACTGGAACATTGTGGTAGCAGCTAAGTTGACCGATTTGGGGTTTCCAAACAGTATCCCTCCTCCATGACCCCTAATCTATGGTATCGACTGCTTTAAAGTACCATGAATCGATTAGTCTTAAAGCTTTTATAGATCTGTCATCTGCAGTCCACTCCCAGAGAGAGACTCAAACCTCTTTTACCTCAGTGATGGCTGGTTTATGCTGAGCAGGGACGCTGGCCAGTTGAAGATACAATATATATTTATAGAGGAACACAATCACTTAATCTGATGAAATGCAGAATCAATGATGACTCACTTTGGTCAGAAATTCAATCATGAAGTGCACCATGCGAGCAGAAATCGGACAGATTATGTTTTCTATTTGTATTTGTTGAAAGCAGGTCATTGTTAATGGTCCAACGTGTCCCCTTATTTGATTGTGTTCTGACATTCACGTGACAGACGGTGACCTTGGCAACCTTCATTGGACTTTTAATAACTTATTCTCGGCTAGAGTAAACACATACTGCCTGGTTTTATTGAGTCACAGTGCTTTACGGAGCGGTAGTCCAACATAACATTATAACGTGTTCTTGATCCTTTTATATTTCCTAAACTTGGATACAACACTGGTAGTAACTTGCCTCGTGTCTCTGTGTGTTTATTCTGTTGCTTAGAAGAATTTCCGTCTTTACACATTTCAGGGACGTAAGTCCCTGAAATGCAGTGGGAGAGGAATTTTAATTTGAAGGAGGAGACAAGAGGAATTTTTAATGTTTAATGTTGACTCTCGTCTCTTCTCCGCCCACTCCTACAAAACAAAAGCGCTTTGGGAGTCATTCAACACAACTATTGTTTGGCCCACTTCACTATGTTTACTTATGCAAAGGACTTTTAGTGGAAATAAAATCATGATGAGGTTTAAAATAAAATGAGTTTTTTTTTTTATCGTAGATCTATGAGTAAACAGCTTTGTGATTCATAGTTGTTCTTGTGTATATAGGTGTGTGTGTGTGTGTGTGTGTGTGTGTGTGTGTGTGTGTGTGTGTGTGTGTGTGTGTGTGTGTGTGTGTGTGTGTGTGTGTGTGTGTGTGTGTGTGTGTGTGTGTGTGTGTGTTAGTTGGTATGTATTAGTGCATCTTTTTATATTGCTACATTAACCCTTCAGCTAAATTTGTAGGGGGTTGCATAATCATCCTTTTTTTCTCTCTCCATTAATAGTTCTTTATCCTCTGGCCTATTTGAATCCGGCTGCTGTATTAGGCAATTCATGAAACAATCACTCACGACAAACTTTTTCAAGCATATTTTAAGTGAGATTGACACAAACTAAAGATTCTCATCTTTTGATCATCATTACCCGAATTTTTTCATGTTGTGTCGTAACTCCAAAACCTTGCTTGTTTGTGGGGCGAAAGAACACTCAATTGAATTTGACCATTGATCTATTCTAGACGTCGCTGGAGAGAACCAGGCGGTTCCTAATGAGACTTCAGCCGGTTAGCAGATCCATATTCAATACCAGTACTCCAGTGGTCACCGGTCAGGTTTTAATGCTGGTCATATATTTTAAAATACAAAAAATCCCTTCACACATATTTCAGTCGAACCAGTGATACATGCCTCGGCAACATGTCACCCCTTGGATGGACACCAATTTCATCCAAAAGTATGACACATTTCATCATTATTACAATTAGTTTTAAATCCATTGTGTTTATCCTATGTTGTCCTCCTACTCATAAATACAGACTCAAACCCCTGCTTCCTGCAGCCACAAGATTACATTAGAATAAATCTTTATTACCTTGTCAGAATTTCACTGCAGCTGAAGGGATCTGCTCTCAGACCCAAACTGCTATTTGCTCAGCAGCACCATTGGAAGCGGAACGTGGTTGCTAATGCATTTTGAAGTAGCTGCAGGATATTTGGCCCTGGGCTCTATGCATAAAACCACCGCGGCCCCTTATTTCACCTCCCGGCCACATATAAGGGCCCACATTATTTCTTGCCGTTTTCCTTGTGTCTAATGCACCTCACTGACACCTTGTGACCCATCGCTCTATTACATAGAAACGCACATGCACGAGCTCAGGCCCACACACACAGGTTTGCAAACGCACACAGACACAGACACACACAAACACACACAGACTACTCCAGTGGAATGCTTCAGACCACGGCGGCTGTCGGAGAGGGAGGTGAATGGTACCAGAGTAGGGTGACTACTGGATATTGGATCAATACCTTGGCCATGTGGTCACAGCCCGACGTCTGTGAATCATAGTAACACTTTCATCATCGTCTTTGTTCTTTCCACCTTTATAACACATTTGGTGCTGTGTGTGTATCTGTGGGGGTAACGGATAACAGTAGATCCCCCTGTTGTAGTTCTCCTGAATCGGGATTCTTAGGGTCGAAGCAGGGCATCAGTGTGTGTGTGTGTGTGTGTGTGTGTGTGTGTGTGTGTGTGTTTTTGTGTGTGTGTGTGTGTGTGTGTGTGTGTGTGTGTGTGTGTGTGTGTGTGTGTGTGTGTGTGTGTGTGTGTGTGTGTGTGTGTGTGTGTGTGTGTGTGTGTGTGTGTGTGTGTGTGTGTGTGTGTGTAGTTGATCAATGGTTGTTAACGGTAACATTATAGCTTGTCTTAGCTTAGCTTGTGTTGTTTGAGACAAGTTCAGTTTAGCTTTTTTAGCCGACCTGTAACATCTTTCAGAAAGAATGTGGACAAATAAAATTAAATTTTCATAGAATATTAAAATATTCCAGTATAAAATGAGACATGACAGAGAGCGTATCTATTTATGTTGCTCTTCATGTGTGTATGAGTTGAGAACACATGATTCTCAGTTTGGTACTTTCTCAAAGCGGAAAATTCCCTTTTGAGCACCTTGTGACACATAATGTCTCAACCATGGGGCTAAGTGTGTCCAAACCAATGCAGTATCGTTTGACACCTGAAGGCTACGGTTTAGAAAAGGTGAGAGAGAGAGAATGGGTGAGGTTGAGGAGAGAGAGGGAGAGGAAGAGGGAGGGAGGGAGGGAGGGAGGGAGGGAGAGAGCGAGCGAGACGGACGGACGATGAAAGCCAGTCCGCCAAAGACTATGCGAACTAGTGACTAACACCGAGAGGAGAGGCGGAAAGAAAATCCCCCAAAAAAATCTGTGAGCTAATTTCCAAACTTCAAAGAAAGCCTCATCCCTGCCTCCTGCGTCCAAGGTGCCTTCAAGGTGACTCCAAACTCTTCCTTTTGTAGCCAGAGCCATACTCCACCAGCAGCCTCGCATTAAAGCAATGGTCTAAATCCAGCCAACATCCAGGACAATGGTACCCTTTATTTTAGAACGGCAGACCCGAGGCGACAGACCTGTTTTCTGTGCTTAATTCGTCTCCTTATTTAGCCAGCCGTGCTTTTATCTCGTTTCCTTCCCAGCGACTCGTGATGAATGAGTTGGCGCGTCGCTCCTGCCGGATACAACGCCTGGCTTCAGTAAATTGTGCAGATTGCAGCCAGCGGTGCCCGTGTAAATCACACCCCCTCGGCGACCCCAATCTGCTGTTATCGCCCCGCTGTAGTTATCTATAAAGACACAAAGAATCCCCTTTTTTACTGCGGGACTGACACTGGGCTGGTTGATTGTCTGTCACGCGGGGGGCCTTGAACCCCTCACCCCAGTGGAAGACAGGAGGTCAGTGTGGTGTTTGTGACGGTGTTGAACGCACTAAGGCCGCTGGCCCCGTGTATGACAAGCGTCACGAACACGCGGTCGCATCCTTCGTTGTCCTTGTTGTTCAGAGCACATCCGCGTCCTCCGCTGTGCGCACTTATCCGGGGGGCCTTGTCGACAGGCAAGCTAACGACACATACAAACAGACACACGTAGTTCCCAGCATGCACCACTCAACCCAGGGGCGACCTATAGCTGTGCCCCGTCCCGCCCTCTGACCTGTGATTGGTTGACAGCGGGGAGGGGGGGGGGGGGGGGGGGGGGGGGGGGCGGTGTTGGAGCCTGTAGATCACGGCCTGTGACAAGGCCCAGGGACAGTTCGTTGGCAGTACAGGACCCCAAAGCCGGTCCTGTCCCAGCGACTGGTCGGGCCATCGATCACGCCCCCGTCCCCCCTCTAGTGCTAGCTCTTCATCAGAGCCAAGGAGGAGGAGGAGGAGAGGAAGAGAAGGGAGACAGGTAGTAAAAGATGGGCTGGCCTCCTCCTCCATTTGTCCTCTCGGCCCCGGGGCCCTTGCTCAACTTTATTGCCTCTGATGAGCCGGTGGTTAGCAGGCTCATTAATAACGACAGCTTGCTGGAATCAGAATTTTTTACTCCAGAGTTCCTTCTCTATCTGTCGCTATCTGTCTCTGTCCATCTTTCTGTCTGTCTATGTGTGTGAGTGGGGGGGGGCTGTCTGCCGTATCCATCCAGCCGGGTTTCTGTCTGTCTCTCTAGGTCTGTCTATCTGGCTCTGTCTGGCTCTTTATATATCTGCGATATCTATCCACCAGTCTATTCTCTCTCTCTCTCTCTCTCTCTCTCTCTCTCTCTCTCTCTCTCTCTCTCTCTCTCTCTCTCTCTCTCTCTCTCTTCCCCCCCCCCCCCCCACTCCGGGGGTCTGCGTTGGTTCTGGCAACCAGAGACTCTTTCCCGATCCCCCTGGTGCTGGGGCTTCCGGGGGGTACTTCGTATTTAATCACCACTCAACCACCTAGCCACCTTGGACGTTAAGTGTTTTTGTAATTTTTGCGTATGCTACCTAATGTACGTGATATCATTATTTTCGTTAGAATAACCGCCTGTTAAATGTTTATATCTTCCCAGCCTTGATTGCCGTCAAAGTTACAGCGCGAGTTAGTTCGTAATTGCCGCTGCAGTACCCTTTGGCGTTCACGGTTAATCCTTTTGCTATTTCCGCATGGGAGGCTGCTTAAGTTTGCACATTATGCAGAAAGGCTTCTAATTCAGCCTTCTGTTGTATTTAAGCCGGGTGGTCGGCTGTATCCGCCCACTTGTATGCAATAGTAATTGGACCCATGGGTGTATGAATATTCAGGTCCATTTGTGTCTTCAGCTCTGTGGACTCGTGTCTGCGTGATGGAGGAGAGGGAGTGTTACTGTTGGTGTTCCAGGGCCTTTTGTGCACCGTGAATGTGTTTTTTAGTTGTGTGTAGGTCGTTTTTTTGCGGCGTGTTTGAAACCTGTACGCTCTCCGTGGGAGCTCGCTGCTTGAGCTGGTTCACGTGAAGGTGAATGTGTTCATTTTCTGGCAACATGCTTGGCAGGGATAACTGGAAGGCAGTGTGGGAGGTGAAACTCAAACGTTTTTTGTTTTTTTTCAAAAACACATGAGTCCTTCGCCTGCTGAAAGAAGTGCAGCTCCATTGATAATTCACCCCTTGTGAATGCTAGCGTTTTTCCACTTGAAGAAAACCTTCCATTGTTTCCGGCACAACTGATATCTCGCTCCCGTCTTGTGAATATCGTGGTTCTCGAGGCAGGCTGTTAAAGGTTGTGTCTACTCGTGCTGTTTTCATCAGGGAGCAATGTGGCAGCGAGGTCGACGGCAAAGCACTGATGAGGAGGAGATGCCATGTAGCGTCGGTGTAAAGGGTAGATAACCCATAATCGATAATCCTTCTGCACATAGGAAACGGGGGTCGATGATTAAACCCAAGCAGGACAAAGACACACAACAGCGGGAACGCTTATTATGGGAGTGGTATACCTCAACTGGATCTCCATACCATTCCTTCAAATACACACATTCTTACGAAGCATCATTAATGCATGTGTGCATGTAAGCACATATCTCGTTTCTCTTACCTACCTCAGGGAAGGGGGTTGGTTCAGGTAATGTGTGTGTGTGTGGGGGGTGGTGAGGGTTGGGGGGGCTTTGCATGTCTTTGCATCAGCTTGCCTACTGATTTAATGCATGGTGAGGCAGAGGGGGGGGGGGTGGAGGGGGGCGGGGGGCTGGGTCTTGGAAAGGTGCCTCAAGCTTGTTCTCATGGCCGGGGTGGGGGTGGGGGGGGGGGGGGGATGGGGGTATGGAACCGATGCATGCTTGCCTTTCTACTCTTAACCTCTGGACCCCCCCCCCCCCCCCCCCCCCCCACTGCGACGTCTCCACCCCTTTCACCCTCTCCTACCTATGCGTACTTATCGTTGATATGTTTATTAATTTTATCACGTTTCCTTTGCTGGTGATAAAATATGATTGAATGCTCCCAACGTTGTTAACGTGGTTTAAGTTTTAGAGCTAAGATTGATGTTCTCTGTCTTGCCCTCACTCTTTTCTCTCAGTGCCTCCAGTCTCTCTCTCTCTTTCCTCATTTCTTTATTTCTTTCTTTAGTTTGTTTGTTTGCACCTTTGTTCCTTTATTCGTTCTCTCGTTCTCTCTTTCTCTCTTTCGTTCACTGCTCGTTTTCTCTTTCTCTGTCCCTCTCTCTATCTCTCATCCGATTATATCTATCGTATATTTAATGTAATCTAGTGTCGGTTTGCTAATGTTTGAAGTCCTATTTTCATTTGCCTGTATTTCTACCTACCTCTCACAATTATCCCCACTATGTTGCCGTTGTTGTTGTTGTTGTTGTTGTGTTTTGATGCCATTCCTCTGTGTGGTGAGCTGTCTAACCCCCCCTTCGTTGGTTCTGTTGTGGCGCTGCCCAGTCCAGGATGACGCTGTCCCAGGTACACAGGAGTACATTATGTTACGCCAGGACTCCATCCACTCCTCGGCGGACATAAGGAGTAAGGGCTCTCCGTTTCGTGCTAAGTGTCACGAAATCTTCTGCTGCCCGCTGAAGCAAGCCATCCACAAAGAGAGCTCAGAGCCCGAAGGTTTGTGCTTTACACCCCACACCCCCCTTTCCCTCCTCCTCGCTGACTTTGCTTTGGGTTGTTTATTTGTTTTGTTCCATTCTTTTTTGGGGTTGTTGTTATTGTTGTCATAACTCGCTGCTCCCCCTCCTTGCTTGTTTCTCTCCCTCTCAGTCTCAATACCTCTCTACCTCTCTCTCTCTCTCTCTCTCTCTCTCTCTCTCTCTCTCTCTCTCTCTCTCTCTCTCTCTCTCTCTCTCTCTTTGTCTCTCATCCTCTCTCTCTTTGTCTCTCATCCTCTCTCTCTCTCTCTCTCTCTCTCTCTCTCTCTCTCTTTGTCTCTCATCCTCTCTCTCTCTCTCTCTCTCTCTCTCTCTCTCTCTCTCTCTCTCTCTCTCTCTCTCTCTCTTTGTCTCTCATCCCCTGTCTCTCTCTCTCTCTCTCTCTCTCTCTCTCTCTCTCTCTCTCTCTCTCTCTCTCTCTCTCTCTCTCTGTCTTTTTCTCTCATCCTCTCTCTCTCTTTCTCTCTCTCTCTTCTCTCTCTCTCTCTCTCTCTCTCTCTCTCTCTCTCTCTCTCTCTCTTGTCATAACTCGCTGCTCCCCCTCCTTGCTTGTTTCTCTCCCTCTCAGTCTCAATACCTCTCTCTCTCTCTCTCTCTCTCTCTCTCTCTCTCTCTCTCTCTCTCTGTCTCTGTCTCTCTCTCTCTCTCTCTGTCTTTTTCTCTCATCCTCTCTCTCTCTCTCTCTCTCTTTCTCTCTCTCTCTCTTCTCTCTCTCTCTCTCTCTCTCTCTCTCTCTCTCTCTCTCTCTCTCTCTCTCTCTCTCTCTCTCTCTCTCTCTCTCTCCACACACCTCCCTCTCCCTTTCCCTCTCCCTTTCCCTCTCCCTTTCCCCCACTCTCACTCTCACTCTTTCTCTTTCTCACTCTTCCTGTGCGTGGGTCTGTGTGTGGCTTCCTTCTCTGGGCCAGCCTCTCCCCCTCCCAGACCCCTGGCTTGGCTGCTGCCAGCCTGAGGCACACACTCCAGACACGACAAACAAACAAACAAACACATGGACAAAGGAAGTGCAAGTGGGAGAGCAATGGCAGAGGGAGGTGGCCGCCGGCCTCGCTGTGCTCCCTGGCTGAGCAGCTAGGCTCGTTGCCTTCCTTCCACTGTCTTCGATCCATCCCAGTTAGCCAGGCTCCAATTAGAAACTCCACCCTGCGAGTCTCTCAATCTGCTAGTGATAATTAGTCCAGCTACCAGAAACGACCTCAGCCTTCTTTCCTTCTTTCTTTCTTTCTTTCTTTCTTTCTTTCTTTCTTTCTTTCTTTCTTTCTTTCTTTCCTTCTTTCCTTCTTTCCTTCTTTCTTTCTTTCTTTCTTTCTTTCTTTCTTTCTTTCTTTCTTTCTTTCTTTCTTTCTTTCTTTCTTTCTTTCCTTCTTTCCTTCTTTCCTTCTTTCCTTCTTTCCTTCTTTCTTTCTTTCTTTCTTTCTTTCTTTCTTTCTTTCTTCCCCCCATCTCCATTCCTTCCATTCGTTCCTAACTACCCCTAGTCCATTATCGAGGCTCATTGACCTTCTCCTTATCTGTCTCCAGCTACACTCCCTCCTCTGGTCATTGCGGCAGCATGTAAATAAATGTCATTGGTTTCTGTATGGAAAGGGCATACAGTGCTGTACAGCAGAGTCCCTCTTAGCAATACTGCAATGTTGTCTTCTAAACTTTCTGTGTGCCAAACTCTGCGACCCCCATATTTGTCAGTGACACAAAAAGAACAACTTCCTTTGTTTTCAGACGTCAGAAATTCAGTAGGCCGCATCATCCCTCGTATGTCTTTCCTTTGTCATATCATGTTTTCTATGACTGTCAAGAGAGATGAAGAGAGAGAAACGAACAGCAGGACAAGTGAGGGACTGTCAAAAGAGTAAATAAAGGGATGGTAAGACAAACAGACAGACACAATGAATCAGACAGATGGACAGATGAAAGGGGTTCTACGAGGAGTTGTGTGAATGTCTTATTCTGTTTGTCTGGGGTGCCGGGTGGACGTGACTGAATTCACAAAGGAAGGCAGGATGACTCAGGAGGACAGCATTACTGTCGCTGCATGATGTGTCTGGTGTGAACGTGTGTGACTGTGTGTGTGTGTGTGTGTGTGTGTGTGTGTGTGTGTGTGTGTGTGTGTGTGTGTGTGTGTGTGTGTGTGTCAAACTGTGCAGAGAGTTTGCCAAAATAAAAATTCCGAACCAATTCCAGGGCTTTGATGAATCTATTTGGAAAGATTTCAATAAGGATGGGATGCATATAGACTATAGGATGAGGACAGTATAGGATGCTGTAGAAAATGACAAGGCAATGCATTTCTGACGATTTTAGGATGTCGGTGTTCTGTTACCAGTAAACAGTGATGTCATCTTTTAATGTCGCGGCCCTGCAGGCATGGCTGGACGATAATGACACAGTGATTACACCGTGCGGCAATTACATCTGCAGAACGTACACACAGATCACTACGTTTCTGTTTGACGTCATTGTTCAGTGTCGAGGTCCTGCAGGCAAAGAATCAGCGATAACAGCACAGTGATTACACTGTGATACAGTTACATCTGCGGGGCATATCGGTGAATCACTGCACAGATCTGGCAAAAACAAGACTAGGACGACACGACGATTCAACTTAAACCACCACGCCGATTCAACCGCAGCACTGATCGCCAGACGACTACCATTCTGTGATCTCACTAGTCCTAAACACTGTTCCCATCGCTGCTTGTGATGGACGACACCGTGATCAAACTATAATGTTGTGCTTTCATCCGGAACGTGAAGGCCCGGCCCGTCCCTCCGCCCTGTAAGCCCGGCGCTGAACCTCCGAGGGGATTACACGGACCGGCCGGCCGACACCTGAAGGTGTCTGGGAGCAGGCGGCAGAAATCCCCTCGGCCTGCTCCCGGGGAACACGCACGACAGCACACGGCACCATCAGCCCATGCATTGGACGTCCCTCACCCCTCTCCCCCCCGGAGTCGGTTTTACAGCTCAGCTGCGCTTCTTCCCGATGAGCTACAGGGATCAAAGCAAAGGCGGCTTTTTTCCTCTTCTCTTGCTCCCCGAAGGAGGGAGGGGCTTAGGTTTTTGCTTGTTATGCACCTATTCACTGACGCTACCGCTGTCAGTGTTCCCCCACCGCATCGCTAATGTTTGCCTCTCCGGTAGCCCCGCCCCTTTTTCATCTGTCTGCTGCAGCTGCTCCGAGATGAGAGGCTTCATAAGTCGGACACTTCTGCAAAGAGATGGGCCTAACTTAAACTCATGATTCACTCAGGCAGGCATGCGGACGACCAAAAGGGTCAAAACGACACCTGATTTTAGAGGTGCATTCTTCAAATAAACGTCAAATATGCAGATTTCGAGCATCTCTTGATACTTGCATCCAGTAATTGTGAGCCTCTTTCACCCAATCAATGATATCCAAAGTCAGACCACACTAGTCCATTAATGATCTTTATCTCGTTCGCGCTGTGCATTCACTTCACTACACTTTGTGGAGGCTATATTGGTTGTTTAAACCATGTACAATTCAGTTCTACATTGTAGACCTAACATTATTTCTATTTGGATCACAAGAAATAAACTGCATGCACGAACACATGCACACAGACTGGCACACTGTGGACACCTAAACAGAGTTCATAATATATATCCTCACACCTTGTGTGAACGTATGGCTGTGATTTAACACACCAATCAAACACTGGCACTCTTCCTCTGTGATTCTCTGTCTTTCTGACCCTTCCTATCTTCTTCCTTCCTCTCTTCCTGTGTGTGTGTGTGTGTGTGTGTGTGTGTGTGTGTGTGTGTGTGTGTGTGTGTGTGTGTGTGTGTGTGTCTGTGTCTGTGTCTGTGTGTGTGTGTGTGTGTGTGTGTGTGTGTGTGTGTGTGTGTGTGTGTGTGTGTGTGTCTGTGTGTGTATGCTTGCATTGCACAATTCTAACGTTGTGTAGAATTTATATTTTTCCCTGACTCCAGGCGAGCTAAACATTACCTTTACATACTTTGTGCTGCATTACAAAACATCCATAAATGAATGAATGGGACTGGACAGAATTGTCAACATTGAATCAAACCCCCAAGGCATTTAGGCATGTATAATAACTGGAGTATCATACAACAAAGATATTATTGTCCTGCTCCCATGGAAATGCTTTTATTTACTCTCTTTATGAAGCAGTAATGAGATACAGACAACATCAACGCATTTGGAAAGAGAAGAGAGAGGGGGTAACAGAAATAGAGTATCCTGTGTGCGTGTTTTTGTGTGTCTGTGTGTTTGTTTAAGTGTGATGTAATCGCAACTCTCACACATACTCAAGGTGCACACCTGTCATCTCAACCACTGATTGTGTGCTTGTTTGCTTTGTATTTATCTGCTCTCCATGTAAGCATGGCATCACACACATACATCCCACACCCTACTCCTCTCTCTATCTGTCTGTCATACACACATAGACACCCTTTCATTACAAGAATACATTACATTTGTTCCACTGATGCTTAGAGACTTACACTTATAAGTGCATTCAACCATGACGACACAAGACCAGAATTTAGAAAAATCATGCCAGTGCAAAATAAATCATCAAAGAAGGAAAGTCCTTCAAGTGCAGTCTTAAAAGATGTGTCCGACGGATGATGTGAAGGGTTTCTGCTGTCTTGATACCAGTTGGGAGCTCGTTCCTCCATGGTAGAGCCAGGACCACAACCAATCAGGATGTTGTTCATTCGGTCCTCCTAATAGTGATGGAGTAGCAAGCCTCTTGATCGACGCATGGCGAAGTGGACAGGTCGGGTAGAGGGTCTGGACCCTGTCCTGGATCTAGGATGGGGCTGAACCATTCACCGTGACTCGACTGGTATCTGAGCAGCCACCGGAAGCCGGCGCAGTGTGCAGCGGAGGGGCGCCGTGTGGGAGAACGCGGGTAGGTGGAAGACCAGACGGGCTTATTATATTATTACAGCCTTACCGCCTCCCTCGTAAGTCTCTCTGGATCAAAGCCTCCACTAAATGAGTAAAAGTACCCTGTAGTCAAGGCACGTATTTGTGTCAAACCCTTCTGATACGCTGAAAGGCCCACGTTAAGTTGAGTCGGCGGTCATCCTCCTAACAAAGTTTTAAAACGGGCGAGGAGGTGTTGGGAAAAGAGAAAACTTTTGGGGACATATAACGGGAAAGGAATTGGATAGCAAATAGGAGGGGCGGGAAAGTATGGTGGATAGGAGGTGAACTGTCTGCCAAATAGGTGCTGAGGTTCCAACCTCAATGTTCTTAGGCTCCCTGCAGGCGTTATTGAGGTGGATGGCTAACCCCTTACCTTCTCATGCATGGCATGTATCCGAAAAGCCATTCCAAACAAATCAAATTATTGGTCCCAGCCCTTCAGTTGTGTCACACGTAGCAGACCTTTGATACACACGCTGACACAGAATGAATTACCTGGGGTCCCAGGAGCCTCCCCTGTACAAGGATGGACAGGATGTGTGTGTATGTGTCGGTTTGTGTGTGTTTGTGAAATCCTTGGCAAGCCATTGGGTAGTTGACAACATCATACCTTCTATCCCAAGTTGTGGTAATTAACACACTGTTTTTAGACACACACACACACACACACACACACACACACACACACACACACACACACACACACACACACACACACACACACACACACACACACACACACACACACACACACACACACACACACACACACACACACACACACACACACACTGTTCCCCCTCATGGCTTTATGGGCTAATGGTTTATCCAAGACAAGGAAACTCGTATATAATTATTTAATTTTTATATGAATGCTGCTGCTGTTGTTGTTAGCCTCATTATTGTTAGCGCCATTAGCCTATTGATTTGCTTCC